>NC_031783.1:1994333-2000292 GCF_001522545.3 Parus major
CCAGTCCCAGGCTGTGGCACCGAGGGGCCACCATCCCTCAGTGCCAGTCCCAGGCTGTGGCACCGAGGGGCCACCATCCCTCAGTGCCATGTGCTCAGAGCCCACACACCAGGGCTGGGCTCTGACTCATCCTTGTGTGCCCTCTGTTTGGTTCTCCCTTTGGAAAATCTGTAGCCCCCTTGGCCTTAGTCCCAGCAGAGGGTGACTGTCCCCTTTCTCCTGGTGGTGCAGGAATACTGACGTCGGGTGACTGTTCCACCCGGAAGCTGAGTGTGCCTGGGAGAGGGAGCACGGGGCCCGTGCCGGCAGCACCGCGGCTCTGCCGAGAGCCACCACAACTGCTGGGGCTCAGAGGCTCCAGAAAACACAGCTGGGAGGACGAGGGACAGCAGAGGACAACAACCAGCAGCTCTTGGGGCCTGACTCAAGGCTCCCAGGATTTTTGTTTGAAAGGTTTAGGTTTGGAGGAGAAGCTCCAAGCCTGGAAGTTTTATCTGCTTTAAGTTTCCTGCAGCCCTTGTTGTTCAGGTCTGGGTGGTGGTAGAAAGGTGGCAGTTGCACACAGCAGTCAATTCATTTTCCTTTTCTGCATCCCAAGCTCCCCAGAGCCTCTAAAACATGTGCCTGGCTCCTGTGGCATGGGGATCGACTCAGAGAATGGATCTGAGGCCATAAAAAGGCAATTTGTTGTGGAGGGGTGAAAGGAGTGGAGTTTGTGATGTTTGGCTCTTTGAGCTGCAGTGGAGCTCAAAGTGCAGTCCTGTTCCTAGTCAGAATGTCTGCTCTACTGCCACCCCAGATCTGGGCTTCAAAGCCTGTTCCTCCAACCAGCCCACTCAGTTCACTTTGGGTTTTGCTGTGCTCAGGGGCCAGGTGTGATCACGGTGGTGGGTTAGGAATGGCATTCACTGAAACACTCCCTACTCACCCACTCCCCTTCCTCCCCTCCCCTGGGGTGGGCTGGGGAAGAGAACTGGAAGCACAAAAGGTGAAGATCACTGGTGGAAATAAAAGCATTTACTGGAAACAGCAATGAGATAAGGAACAGTAATAACAGAAGTGTACAGGAGAGGTGCTGGGCCTGCAGAAATGAACCCTGTCCTGGCCAGAACCAGGACATCCCCAAGAACTTGGCTTTGTGGTCAGTGCTTCAGGGCAGAGGTCACTGCTCTGGTTTGCCAGGGCCAAGATCCCAGATATTCCCCTGAAAGACAGGTGAGAGAGAAGGCAGAGCTGGGACTGCTGAGCTTCCTGTGCCTCTGGCAAGCAGGGGAGTGCCAGGGCAGCAGAGCAGGAGCAGGGATTGCTCTGTGCCCCATGGGAGGTGGGCAAAGGAGCCACAGCCCAGAGCTCTGGTGCCAAGCTTTGCTCCACACTGCTGCTGCCTGTGATTTACAGGCTTTAGTGTTGGGAAGTAGTTCTGCCAGGGCATTCTTGGGTGGGCATTGCCAAGGACAGACAGTGCAGGAAGAGGCTGCCATGCCCCTGGGATTGGGTGAGGGGTGTGGTGCCAGGGACCTTGGTGTGAAGCATTTTCCAGTGACTCTGTTCCCATTTATTCCTGAATCCTGTAAGGGGGAAAAACACAACAATCCAAATCTGAAATCTATGAGTGATGGCCTTGATGAATCAGGATGAGTCCCTTTGGGGAGAGGATGGAACTGTGTGTTCCTTCCAGATTTTGGACCTTGGGTACAGATCCCAAATATAAAAACCCATCCAGCTTCATCTTTTCAGCTGCTCAACCTTTTGATGAGGTGCCTGAGTCCCTTGAGCCAGGGATGACAAGGGGTCTGCCTGGGGTGTCTGTGCCAGGCAGGTATGGCCCTCTCAGCTGTGACCTTGTGCCTTCTTCCACTTCATCCTGAAGAGTTTGGATGAGGTGGAGGGAATTCTCCTCATCCAGCACCACTGGAAACTCCACAGAGGGCTGAGGCTGTGCTGGGCAGAGTGTTCAGGGCTTTGGCCCTCATTCCCTGGCACTGGAGGAAGGGTGGGGAGTGCCAGGGTCTCTCCCTAGCCTTGGTGGTGCCTCTGGCTGCAGTAATCTGGGATTGTTAGTGCTGTCTACCTTGAATTTAAGGCAAAGCCCCCTGCAAAAAATGCTAAGGGAAAGGGCCTGGGGGCACCTGGAGAGCCAAGGAAGCCCTGGCTCAGCAGTGCCTCAGAACAGTGGCTGGAAGGTGAGGTGACTACAGGCTGGCTTTGCTATGTCTGAGGCTGGAATGAAGGATTTAGAGGATCTGTCTAATAGCTTAGAATGCCTGGGACGAGGGAGATGTGCCAGGGTGGGTGTGAAGGAAAAAGGCTCCAAACAGCTGCTGCAGGAGCTCTGGTGTAAAGGCTTAAGGGATGTGAGAGCACACATGGGGCCAGGAGCAAGGGGGTCTTGTACAACAGAGTATCCCTGAGGAGACAATTCCTTAACTGCAGGAGGTGAAGCAGCAGCCAGGGTGGCTGTGCAGGCAGCAGGAGTCTGGTGCTACCCTAAGGTGAGCTGTCCAAAGGAAAATAGCATCTGCTGACTTGGATACATGAATAAAAGCTGAGAACGCTGTGTGTGATGTGTGGGTTTCTCTGGAGGGAGCTGGGGCAGCATGAGCACCTTCCCTGAGTTATTGCAGGACAAGCAGGACTCCATACTGGGCTTTCCAGTGCAAGGAGCTTGCAGTGCCTGATCCCTGCCATTCCAGCAGTGCCTGGGTGGGGAATGGGGGGATCCAGGGGCAGCTGCTGGACTGAGACCAGAGGAAGCCACAGAGGTACTCCAAGGGCTGGAACCAGGCTCAGAGCGCTGGCTCCTGTGTTCACCTGGAGAAGAGGAGGCTCCAGGGACAGCTCACAGCCCCTTCCAGGGCCTAAAGGGGCTCCAGGAGAGCTGCAGAGGGACTTGGGACAAGGGATGGAGGGACAGGACACAGGGAATGGCTTCCACTGCCAGAGGGCAGGGTTAGTTGGGATTTTGGGAAGGAATTGTTCCCTGGCAGGGTGGGCAGGCCCTGGCACAGGGTGCCCAGAGAAGCTGTGGCTGTCCCTGGATCCCTGGAAGTGTCCAAGGCCAGGCTGGATGGGGCTTGGAGCAGCCTGGGACAGTGGAAGGTGTCCCTGCCATGAGAGGGGGTGGAATTGGGATGGTCTTTAAGGTTCTTTTCACCCCAGTCCTTTCTGAGCTTCAGCTGTCTGTGCCCAGCAGCCCTTTCCCTCCCCTGGAGCAGACAGAAGCAGCAGGCTCTGCTTGCTGAAAAATAAATATTTATTTACATCTGAAAAGAGAGTTAATGTGTAAAATGGTCTCGTGGGGCTTCCATCGATCCAGGCCCATTCCTGTGTGACTCCAGCCTGGTGCAGCCTCTGCTTTGTGTGCTCGAGGCAGCCCAAGAGGCTCTGGGAGAGGCTCCCCCAGCACACCAGGGAAGGGGCAGGACCTGGAGAGCCTCCTGTGTCCATGGGCATCTCCTGGAGCATCCCAGCTGCTTCCTCTGGCCTGGAGGGGACTTGTGCATGGTAAAGGCAGGAATGTGGTGGGACAAGCTGTGGCAGTGTGTCTGTGCTGCTCCTGTGGGTCAGAGCGAGGGGCTGGGGGTGTCTGCAGCTGCTCTGAGAGCGCAGGAGCTCTGCTCAAACCACACCACCTCAGCTGCTTCCCTTGCTCCTGGGAGCCACAGGCTGCTTGGCCAGGGGGGCTGATGCTGTGGCACCCCACTGGAAATCCAGCTTTCCCTCCACAAAGCAGGAGCAGGCTGGGCTGGATGCTGAACCTGCCATGGGGGAGGTTGTGCCCCAGTGAGCTCCTGCTCTCAAATCCTTCACTCCCGAGTGATTTTGAGGTTCCATCCTTGGCTGTGCCCGTGGCGAGGGGCAGCGGGGGTTTGTGCAGCTGGAGAGCAGCGAGGAGGGGATGGATGGATGGATGGATGGATGGATGGGTGATGAGGGTGGGGAGGAGGTGCAGGAGCAGCCCCTTGCTGTCCAGAGCTGTGCAGGGTGGCTGGCAGGGAGTTGGTGAGATGGTCCTGGGCTCAGACACGGGAAGACAGGGAAGCCTTGGCCGTGGTGAGATCCAGGGTCTGGGGAGCATCTCCCATTCCCACTGCTGAGGATCAGGCTCCCCCCAGCTGCTGTGGTCCCACAGGTGCCCAGGTGGGTGTGGTGGTCCCTGGTGTCCTGGGGGAGGCTGCTGGGTCCTGCTGGGGCTCAGGCAGCGGGAGGAGGCAGCAGGTGCTGCCCACACAGCCCCAGTGAGGCCCTGCTGAGGGGACAGCGATGCCTGGCAGGAGCCAGGGGTGCCACCTCGCTTGGGTCACAGCAGGGATGTCCCTTCCAGCAGCTCCAGCCTGGCCATCCCAGGTGGGCACTGCCCAGCACAGCCTCCTGCAGCCTCCTGCCCTCCAGCCACGCCCTGCTGTGGCCACTGTGGCCAGCAGCCCCTGTGCCCCGGCCGGTCACCCCTCACTGGGCACAGCAGAGCACCGGGTGGTCCAGCTTCCAGAGCTGCCACTTCTTCTTCATCTCGGACTTCACCTGCCACGGAGGGGAGGGAGCAGGGGCTGATCCCTGGCTGTGCCCTCCTGCAGGCACAGCGTGGTGTGGGGAAGCTGGGCAGGAGGTGAGGGACAGGGACAGGAACAGGGACAAGGACAGGGACGTTACCTCCTTGTTGGCAAAGCAGTACAGCACAGCCACCAGGAAGCCCTGCAGGGACAGCCAGCAGTGAGCCCACCCTGCTGTCCCTCTCCTGGGGTCGGGATGGGCTTAGGCTCCCCCCGGGTCACTTCTGGGCGCTTTTAGCACCGAGGTCCCCATGGCAGCGCTGCCTCAGGGAGCCCGGGAGGTGCTGCCCTTCCCATGGAAGCACCACAGGGAGAGCAAACTCAGAGGGATCCCCCCGATCTTTGCTCTGTGGTGTACCCGGAGCAAGGACTGCTTTCACTGCCAGCTCACCTGGAAGGAGTTGAGGAAGAGGGTGAAGAACACCTTGACGTAGCGCAGGATGCCCGTGGTTTGCTCGTCGGTGGCGAAGATGAAAACGACCTCGTGGATCCCGAAGAGGGGAATGAGGGTCAGGGTGGCTTTGGCCAGCCTGGGGGAGAGTAAGGGGACAGGAAAACTCCCAGTTAACCCCAGTGCGGTGTTTAAGGATGTGCAGGGTGGAGGAGAGCGTGGGGAGGGCTGGGGGGTGTGGAGGTGGCGTTACCCCCCTATCCCAGACTGTCCCGCCCCTCTCCCGGCCCACCTCAGCTTGTAGTCGGCGTAGCCCTTCTGGTTGGCCCGGAGCTTGGCCAGGATCACCTTGAGGATCCGCATGAAGATGAGCAGGTTGATCTGGGAGGGGGAGACAGGACAGGGGCACACAGAGGCCAGCACCCCCCCCCGGCTGTGACACTCACCCAGCAGGAGATGGCACCCCCAGCGCTGCCAAGGCTGCTGCTGCCCTTCCTGCCCTCCTGCCATCCCAAAATCCCAGCTAGGAACCAGCAGGGGCCACCCCCAGCCCATTTCTCTGCGGTTCAGTACCCCAGCTTCCTCCATGAACCCCCAGAACCAGGGGGTCAGCAAATTGCTGAGCCCCCTCTGCATTTGGCTGGTCCTTGCAGGCCAACTCTCCCTCCTGGCCTCTGCTGGAAGCTTCCCTGGGGATCACAGCCCTGCCAGGGGCTGAGCTGCTGCTCTCCAAACAGTCCCAGGGCTGGCAGCTGTTCCCTACCAGGGAGGCGAGCAGGATTGGGATGCGGATGATCCACCAGTAAGCCATGTTCTCGTTCAGCGCCCAGCACCTGCCGGGGGCACCGAGAGCAGCACCATCACCCAAGAGCTTTCCAGCCCCAGCCAGGTGCCTCAGAGACCCTCAGCAGCCTCTGAGCATCCCAGTAGGATCCCCATCCATCCATCCATCCATCATCCATCCATCCATCCATCCATCATTCATCCATCCATCATCCATCCATCATCCATCCATCAT
>NC_031783.1:2000772-2007814 GCF_001522545.3 Parus major
CATCCATCATCCATCCATCCATCCATCCATCCATCCATCCATCCATCATCCATCATCCATCCATCATCCATCCATCATCCATCCATCATCCATCCATCCCTCCACCCCTCCATCCCCACTCACTCCGCGTTCTCCTTCAGGTACTTGGCAGCCATCCAGGGCACCACAAACACCACGGGGGTCCCTGCAAGTCACACAGCAAACCCTGTAAAACCAAGCACCCTCCTGAGCTGAGAAAGCATCCCCACGCTGGGGGAGACACCTGGGGTGGCAGAGCCCCCACCCCACACCCTCCTGGGACCGTTGGGACCGCGGTGTCACCGACACCAGGCAGTGTCCCCGTCCCTGCCGCGCTCCCGGGTGGCCCCTACCCCAGCCCAGGTAGAGGTAGAGCCTGTAGTAATTCTTCTCGGAGAACACGGCCCCGATGAGCAGCTTGTAGAGGTAGACAGCTTCCACCAGGAACCAGTAGTGGTTGGCCAGGATGCAGTACTGCATCAGCACCTGCGCTGCACGGCACCCCAGCGCTGCCTGCCACGGGAGAGCCACCGTGGGGCTGGCTGTGCCCATGGGGCACCCCACGGCTCTCCCACAGGGAGCAGGAGCTCATCCACGGGGGTATGGTGTTATACAGGCACCCCAAGAACCCTGAGAGCTCCCTCCTGGGGCCACGGGTGCCCTGAGAGCTCCCCCAGAAGCTGCACAGGCACCCCCAGAGCTCACCCAGCAGGGGCATGGGTGGCACTGAGAGCTCATCCCTCAGGTGCCACACAGGCCCTGAGCTCACCCAGCAGGGGCACAGGTATCCCAGGGGTTCACCCACTGGTTCCTGGGCAGCAGGCACCCCAAAAGCGTGGCCAGGGTGTGTGGATGGGCACCCCAGGACCGTGCACAGGTACCCCAAGACCTCACCCATCAGGAGCACGGGCACCACCGACCCCCAAGAACTCACCCAGCGAGTGTCTGGGGCTGCGTGGGCACCGACCCCCCCACGGCCCCTCCTGGGCGAGGGTCCCCACGCTGCCACCAGCCCAGCACTTGCCTCGTGGCTCAGCAGAGCCTCCCAGTCAGCCACCTGCAGCAGCTCCACGCCCCAGCGCCGCTCCAGCAGCGCGTCCTTCACCATCACCGAGGTGGCCCGCAGCCCGAAGGAGGCGAACAGGTTGGCGTGGATGTAATTCCTGGTGCAGCGCAGGTTCCTGCAGGAGCCGGGGTCAGGCAGGGCCGGCACAGCGGGGAGGGAGCAGGGGAGGGGCCGGGTCCTACCTGCACACAGTGAGGATGAGCAGGGCGGAGATGAGGGTGAGCAGTGACAGCGAGTAGCCCACGGTGTAGAGCACCTTGAAGCTCACCATGAGCCGGCGGGCGCCTTCCTGCAGGTGAGCACAGCGCCAGGGAGCCCCGGTGGGTGCCCATCCACCCCCGGCCAGGCTGCCCCGGCCATCCCTGGGGTCCCAGCCAGGGTCCCACCTCCTCGGCAGTGACCTCCGGCTCATCCTCGCACTGCGAGTAGTCCCTCCAGGGCTGGCTGCCGTTCACCGTCACCCACTGGCCGTCGGTGCCACACCTGCGGCTCACCAGCCCGTGTTTCACTGCGGACACGAAGCACCGGCACAGTCCCCCAGGCTCCCCCAAACCCCTCTCCTGGGGTGAGGGATCTGAACCTGCTCAGTGAGCTGGCTCTGCTCTGAGCCCCAGGCACCCCCTTACCCCACATCCATTCATGGGGCCCTCTGCCCCCGTCAGGCAAAGGCAGGGGGACCCTGAGAGCCTCTGCAGCCCCAGAACGGCTCAGCCCTGGCTTCCAGCCCCGGGATGGCAGGAGGGATCCTCACCTTTCTCAAACCAGGGCAGGTAGAAGGGGCAGGAGACGTTGACGGCGGTGCCGGGGCTCCCGTCGGGCCAGCAGGCGTACATGTCAAATGTCCTGTTACAGAACAGCCCTTCCAGGGGCAGCGACAGGCAAAGCCAGCGCTCAGACGCTGGTGGCACAGACACACCGAGCCCTGCTGTCCCAGCACCTCTGATGGGGCTGATGCCACCCTGAAATGGACCCAGGTGCCCCACAGCAGCCTCAGCCCCCCAGGACATCCCAGCCCTGGGTGTCCCATCCGAGATGTGGAGGTTCTTGTCAGTCCCAGGGCTCACTCCCCGTGGGAGACTGGAGCAAGGACGCTGGAGCAGGGACAAACCCCAGCCCTGGCTCTGTGCCCCCGAGCACAGCCGGGTACCTGCTGGGTAGGGCTCGCTCGCCATCCTCCTCAGGCACTCGTCACGGTACCGCAGCCACTCCTCGAAGGTCTTCTCCAGCACCTTGGCCCCACCGTGCTGCAAGCCCAGAGCTGGGTCACAAACTCCAGCCCCAGAGCCTCGACTGCCCCCAAGAGCCGCTGCCACAGCCTGGGTCTGGGCAGGAGCCCGGGAGGAGCCGGGATGGAGCTGGGATGGAGCTGGGCAGGAGCCGGGATGGAGCCGGGATGGAGCCGGGATGGAGCTGGGATGGAGCTGGGATGGAGCCTGGGATGGAGCCTGGGATGGAGCCGGGATGGAGCTGGGATGGAGCCGGGATGGAGCCGGGATGGAGCCTGGGATGGAGCAGGGATGGAGCAGGGATGGAGCTGGGATGGAGCTGGGATGGAGCTGGGATGGAGCCGGGATGGAGCCTGGGATGGAGCCGGGATGGAGCCGCCTCGCAGGGGCCAGAGCCCGGCAGTGCCAACCCCGCCACCCCCGGCCCCAGCCCGGCCCTCACCGGCACGGAGGAGAACAGGCACATCCAGGCAAGCTGGACAAGGCTCCGCAGGGATCCAGCTCCAAGCACGCCCCTCATGGCTGCTCCCAGTGCCGGGGTGCGCCTCAGGCTGGGCCGGGGACCCCGATCCTGGTGAGAGGTGGAGGAATGGAGGTGCTGGCTCTGGCAGCCACCCCCAGCCGCTGCAGGCAGAGAAGCGCTTCCCAAGGCAGCACAGGAGATCCTGGGCATGTCATGGGCTGCCACAGCCGGGTCACTTCCCTGATGGAGCCGAAACCTCGGGGAGCAGCCGGCAGAGCAGGCAGGGAGTAAATGGATCACACTTGTCCTGGATGAGCCTGCTCAGCTCCCACCCACCGCTGCCAGCCCCGAGGGGAGCAAACGCCATCGTGACAGCCCCAGCAGGGCTGGCACCCCTGGGTGACCCGGGAAGGGGCTGCAGGGACAGGAAGCAGCGACACCACTCTGGGGTCCGCTGGGTCCCCACACCCGGCCGGGCTGGGACCCCCACACCGGCTGTGCCCATCACGTCCCGCTGGGGCCCCGATCCTGCTGGCAGAGACCCCAGCCGGGGGCTCGGGGGCAGGAACAGCTCGGTCACCCCCGGGGCTCCCCGGTCCTCCCGGGGCTCCCCATCGCTCCAGGCTGGACCACCCCAGCCCGGCCCCCTCCTCCTCCCGGACCTCCCGGTTTGTCCCCCACGAGGGTCCCCAGCTGGTCCCGCTCGGTCGCTGCGGGGGTCTCGGGGATCCGCCGCTTTCTCCGCCCGCTCACCCGGCTCCGGGCAATCCCGATGTCCCGGTGTTCCCGCTGTTCCCGGTAGTCCCGGTGTTCCCGGTGTCACGGGCAGCCCCCGCTCCGCGAGGTGAACGCGGCGGTGACCGAGCGGCGTCTGCGGCGGAGCCGCCTCCTGCCAGCGCCGTGCCCCGACGGGAGGGGGTTTTGGGGGGGCTCAGGGGGGAGTTCGGGGGCGGCACCGCCCCCCGGGGCTGCGGACGCCCGGTGGGACTCGGGGGTCCCGGCGCCGCTGCCCCCGCGGAGCCCCAACACGGAGCCCCCCGGGAATCCCACGGGGATGGGATCCACGTCCAGCCCCGCCGGGGGAATCACACTCAGGGATGGGGGTCCAGGTCCAGCCCCACTGAGGGTCCCCAGCTGCATCACAGGGGGCCAGGGATGGGGGTCCAGCCCTGGAGCTGTGGGTCACAGGGGCTGGATCAAGGATCCAGACTCCTTCAGTCTCCCCAGAGCCCCTGTCCCTCCCATCACACAGCCCCAGGGAAAGTGTCCCTCTGCTGTCCCCTGGGCTGCTGCTGGCATGGTGACAGCCCCTGTGCAGGCAGGGTGGGCTGCGGGGGCCGCCGCCCTCCCCCGGGGACCAGGAGGGCCTGGGGACAGCCCGTGACATCCACGGGTGACATCGTCCAGCCAGGGGAACCCCAAGGGCAGGGACAAGCCTGGTGGCCCTGGTCACGCTGCCTGCCCACCACACCCTGGCAGTGGGGAGGGAGGGAGGGGTCTGTGCTGGGGAAGGTGATTTTACCATCAGTGGAGCAGGGGAGGTTCCTCTGGGGCCCCCCAAATCACAGCAGTGCAGCCCCTCCAGGCTCCCACATCCCTCCTGCTGCAGCAGCGTGGGGCTCATCCCCCAAACCTGCCTGAATGCACCAGAAAATGCATTTATTTGGCAGAAATAAGGTGTTTGCCTCGAAGCTGCTGCAGTGGGAGCAGACACAGGAGTCACAGCTGTGGCTCCAGTGATGTGAGCCATGTCAGGTTATTCCAAGTGACAAATAACTCCGTGGAGGAGCAGCCCAGGGAAAGGATTTGCTGTTTAGGGGGAAAATGAACCCTCAGGTGCCTCCCTCAGGATGAGCAAACAACAGGGCATTTGCTCATTAACAGATGATGAACTTGGGACAAGGGATGGAGGGACAGGACACAGGGAATGGCTTCCACTGCCAGAGGGCAGGGATGGATGGGATATTGGGCAGGGATTGTTCCCTGGCAGGGTGGGCAGGCCCTGGCACAGGGTGCCCAGAGAAGCTGTGGCTGTCCCTGGATCCCTGGAAATGTCCAAGGCCAGGCTGGATGGGGCTTGGAGCAGCCTGGGACAGTGGAAGGTGTCCCTGCTCATGCAAGGGTAGGACTGGATGAGCTTTAAGGTCCCTTCAATCCAAACCATTCCATGATTCCATGATAACAGAGCACTGGAGCACTCATGGAAGATGATTCCAGCCATGTCCCCCTTCCCAGACAAACCCTGCACATCTGCACCCCACAGATCTCCCTGTGTGAATCCATCTAATGGCAGCAGGAGCATCCTGGGGTGGGCTCATCCCACAAGGATTTGGGGGAGAGCCCAGGGCTACAGCACACAGATGCCATTCCCTAGAGAGGAATCACACAACTCCAGACGTTTTTGTCCCAGTGTGGTCCATCTGGATGGGATTTTCTCCCATGTCCCTTGAAAGGGGACATGAGGAACGAGCTGTTCCTCTCCATATTGATGCATTTCAGGCGGGTCTCCATAGCGACTGCAGCGCTGGAGGCTCGGCCGCGGCTGGATCCCGATCCATGGGGTGCTCAGAGGCAGCTGGAGCCAGGGGAAGAGGGGCTGGGACAGCACCCCACTCCCAACAGCTGCTGTCCTGCCAGGCTGGGCTTGGGACACAGCTGTGACTGAGGGCACATGGCTGGTAAATTAATTTATTTATTAAAGGTGATGTTCACCATCAGAGCTGGGAAATTGTCCCAGAATGGTCTCAGGCTATGAAGCTGTTGGTGCTTCTTGGGCAGCCTGAGAGCTGCAGGGGTGCTCAGGGAGAGGAGAGCAGCTTCAGGGTCCTGCATGGGAAAATCATGGAATTGTTTATGTTGGAAAAGCCTTCTGTGATCACCAAATCCAATGTGGCAGTACTGCCAGGTCCATGATTAACCCAAGTCCCTAAAACACCACGTCTACAAGCTTTTGGAACACTTCCATGGATGGGGACTCCACCAGCACTCTCAGCAGCCTGTTCCAGTGCCTCATCACTCTTTTAATGAGGAAACATTCCCAATATCCAACCTAAACTTCCTCTGCTGCAGCTGGAGGCTGTTTCCTCTGGTGCTGTCCCATGTTCCCAGGGAACCCTGAGGTTCCATGAGGTCACTAAGGGATGAACAGCCAGCCAGAGAACCCTGCAGGGCTAAATCCCTTCCCCCAGTGCTGTTACCAGCAGCAACACCTCCTGAAGGCACCTTTCACTTTATCTATCCATTATTGATGGGGGAATTCATCCGTGTGTATTATTGCAGGATCTGCTCATCAAGGTGCTTTCCTCCCCATCCAGAAGCAGTTTGCAGAACAGAAAAGCTCATCAACCCATCCTGACTCCCAATAATGCAGGAAACTTCCCAGAAAAGGCTGTGGAGCGTTACCAGGTAGAGAAATCCATCAGCATGTGAGTGCCCAGGAAGCAGCGTGAGGCTCTGTGTGACTGAACCATCTCCAGTGCTGCCCTGGGGTAACCCTTGGGGTTTTGTCAGCATTTACAGAACGGGAACATCCATTCCCATCCCATTCCCATCCCATTTCCATCCCATTTCCATCCTGTTTCCGTCCCCTGAGGTGGTGACAGCCAGGGACCTCACTCCATCACACAGCAAAGGTCACTCTAGCCGGTGTTCCAGCACATGCCCGTGATAAATGAGTGTTCCCAGCTCAGAAAGGCTCTATTGGATTTGGCACTCACTCAGAGCCCTCAGCAGCTGCCGTCCCTCCAGCGAGCCTCCAGGCACTTGCGATGCAAGCCTGGATTCAAAGCTGACCAGGTCTCCTCTGTTTCCATGTGAATTCTTGACTAATTCAAGCCAGAAGGTTTAAATGATAAGATCAAGAACTTCTCTGAAATTCATCTCTGTTCACATCCTGCCCCGGGGTTGGGCTCTTTGTGCTCATCCTCTGCCCAAGGGCACGGCTTCCCCAGCCATGTTTAAGCCCTGGCAGGCAGGGCAGCCTCCATATTCCAAGTTTGGATTCAGGAATTCAAGGAGCAGATAAAAGGATGCAGCGTTTATTTCCTCCCTGCTTGGTAGATTCTGGTTGCCACTTCTGCTATAACCAACTCTGGACAAGGAAAACCTGGCTGGAGCTGCTGGAGAGGATCCAGAGGAGGGCACAGAGATGCCCCAAGGGCTGGAGCCCCTCTGGAGCCAGGCTGGGAGAGCTGGGGGTGCTCACCTGGAGAGGAGAAGGCCCCAGGGACACCTCAGAGCCCCTTCCAGGGCCTAAAGGGGCTCCAGGAG
>NC_031783.1:2008040-2103578 GCF_001522545.3 Parus major
CCCTGGATCCCTGGAAGTGTCCAAGGCCAGGCTGGATGGGGCTTGGAGCAGCCTGGGATAGTGGAAGGTGTCCCTGCTGACCCACTCCAAGTAAAAACACTACTAATTGTCATGTAGCTCAATTATCATTACATTGGGCAGGGTCAGGGTTAATCACTAAGGGACATCTTCATCAGAGCCTCCCAGCAGCTGCTCAGCTGCTCCTCAGGGCTGTGGCAGTGCTTTGCCAGCTCAGGGTGCTCCCCAGAATTCCCAGGGGGAAGCTGGAAGATCTCCTTTGGACTGACATTTGCAGTCACTGTGAGGAATAAGTGGCTGTGAGTGTGAGGGCTGAGCTCTTGCTCCTCCCAGCCCAGGGGCATCTCCAGCCACCCTGTGGAAGCAGAGGAGGCAGGGTCAGCAGCCCGTGTGGGTCTGGGGTGCCCCAGAAGTGGGGGTGCCCCTCAGCTGCTCTGAGAACAGATGTATTTTCATACCTTTAATATCCTATGCTGTAAAACCAGGGGATTAAGAAGTTGCCTTGCCTTGCTCTGGGTCTTTCCCAGCCTTCCAGCTGTCCCAAGTGTTGGATGTTTGCCACCTTCTGGGATTGTGTGATGGATGAAAATGTGTTTTCACCCTGCACTGTAACTGGCACTGCTCTGTTGTGCTCAGCAAAGCATTCAAGTCACTGCCAGGTGAGAGATGTGCTCTGCATTTCCCTCTTGCCACAAGGTCTGAGAGGGCTCCAGAAAAAATCCCCCCAAGTTTGCCAGCACCTCATGATATAAAACCTGGCTTAGAGCTGGGAAAGGGAGGCACTGAGGCTTCAGGTTCAGGATGCTCCAGGTGGGACTGCTGGATGCTGGAAGCTCAGCTACCACAGAATGTGCCTCCTCCAGCATTATTTGGGTGATTTGGAATCACCAAATCAGGTTTGGGAGCTGACAGTCCCCAGGCACATTGCTGGATCACAAACACTTTGGTGGGAAAGCTCCCTCCCCCTCACTTTGGGCAAAATGAAGTGAAAAAGCAACTTGAACAATTCTTAGCAGTCCCTTGCATGTGTTCCTGCAGGAGCTTCCAAATCAGCTACTGGAGCAGTGGATCTGGGGCTGGGCAGCACCTGGGGCTGGAGGAGTGGCTGCTGCTCCTGATTCTCGTGGTGCTTGCAGGGACAGGCTCTGCTCAAACACTGGAGCCCAAATGTCAGTCACAGAGTCATGGAATGGTTTGGGCTGGAAAGGACCTTAAAGTCCATCCAGTTCCACCCCTGCCATGGCAGGGACACCTTCCACTGTCCCAGGCTGCTCCAAGCCCTGTCCAGCCCAGCCTTGGACAGATCCAGGGGCAGCCTCAGTTTCTCTGAGCACCCTGTGCCAGGGCCTGCCCACCTCGGGCTCTTTCTGGCATCAGATTTCTGCACATTTACAAAATCTTCACCAAAACGTGGGGGGTTGGGTTGTATATAAATGTGTCAATAGATGCCACAAGCTGGGCTGAAAAACCTGTTGGATTTTTGTGTCTGCCAGGGCTGCTTGTGTGTGATTTTCCTTCTGATGGGAAAAGGGCTGTTAATCAAATTCAAATCCAATTCAAAGCTGTGTTATTGCTCCTCCCTCACCCACTCCTGCTCCTGCTGTTGTAGGGAAGCTCTGGGAGCAGCAGCATAGACCACATCTGCCTCCTGCCTCAGCAGCTTCTGTCTTCCCCATGGAACTGAGATTTTTTAGCCTCATTTTGGGCTCCTTCTGCTGGGCACAACCAGTGCAGCAACTTGCACAGAGGGTGCTGCACACCATGTAGGGATGAGGTGTAATTAAACACATTTACTGATGAGCTGCAGGCAGACATCACCCCAACTCCTGCTCTGCAGCCTCCCCATCCTGGAGACCAGCCCCAAGAGGCTTTGGATAAGATTTTGAGGGTTATTCACTTCTCTCTTAGTAATGAAACCTCGGGCTGGGTCCTGGTTTTAGTGGCAGTGTGATATATTTTCTGGAGGTCAAGTCAAGAGAGGTTTCTGGCTGAACATGCCAGCTCTGCTCATAAAGATGCCCAGATATCCTCATCAGGGGTGTTTTTCTGATGTGGTCACACATTTTCCAACAGCTTAACAATCAATGAAGGCACTGCAGGGAAAATCTCTCTCCTGCCTGGGGAGCCTGAGATCCTCATTACCTCATAACTGAGGGGGGATAATAATTCCTCAAATCCCATAAGAACTGCAGTGCAACAGCTGGCATGGAGGTTGTAAGGGCTCCCTCCACCAGGCAGAGGTGACAGAGCTGATTCATCTGGATTCATCCAGAAGGAATGGCTTCCCCTGGGCTCAAATTCACAGCTGAGAGAAGTTCTGCAGGAGGAAAAGGAGGTTCCAAGGAGGGGATTAATTCCAGGTGAGGTGTGGTCCTGTGACTGTGCCTGGCTGCAGGGATTCCTGCCAGGAGATGAAGCTGGATTCAGGGATCCCTTTGGCTTTGCTGGCAGCTGAGGTTCCACAGGAGGGCTCAGCAGTGCCATCCCCTCCCTGCCCCCACTGCCTGCAGCTCATGGTTTGCCCAAAGCCCCTCCATCGCTCCCACTCCAAACCTTTCCCTGTCACAAACCTGTTTTCAGGAGTTCTGAACACAAACCAGCTCCCCTCACCCTAGAACTGAGCAACATTTAATTCTGCTGCTGAGATCACACGATTCTGCCAGCACAGGAACATCAAATCCCAGAGTGGTCCAGCCCAAGGTCTGTTCATCCAAGCCTCCAACTGCCCTGAGAGCCCCTCTCAGAAAGGGGGGAAAACCAGGCAGCACCTCCACAGAGAAGGAATATTTGGGATAATCCTGGAAGAGCTCTCATTTCCACCCATTTGTGTTTTGATGGCAGTGCCCAAATGCTGACTACACTAATTTATTGTGGATATAAAATACTTAACTTTGGGGGGAAATCCTCTGGAATTGTACTCAAGCCTAGACATTTTAATGCAGTGGATGTTGCCCTTGAGGACATGGGTTAGTGGTGGCCTTGGGATGGTTGGGGAACGGTTGGACTCGGTGATTTTGGAGGGTTTTTCCAATGATTTAATGGATTTAATGAATTCTTAATGATTCTGTGGCTGCAATGAGTTAAATAAAGAGGTTGTGCCAAGTTTGGAGCCTGGGGAAGAAGAGGCCCAGGAGGGTTTGTTTCACCCTTTTGCTGAGCAGGGCTTGTGTTTCCTCCTGCTTGGGCAGTGTTTTTCTGGGTGATCTTTATCCAGAAGAGTAAATTTGGGTGACTGTGACCTGTCCTTCTTCATCCTTGTCACCCTGGCTGTTGCTCTCTGTGCCTTTGCCTCCAGGTAGCCTAAGAGCCAAAATATTGGTGACAAACACATCAAAGCATCTTGTGATCATTATGGGTCTTTTCCAAGTTGGGATATTTGATGAGAAAACAAGGATTTTTGGATCCCCTGTGCCTTGTGGTGAGGATGAGCTGGATTTGCAGCTCCCAGGCTCACTGGGAGGGCTGTGCTGGCTTTAAATCAAGCTGTGCTTGCCACTTGAAGTTGGACCTCCAGGAATTAGGCAGACTTTGGGAAATCAGCACTTGGTGCTGGCTTTGGGTGGGTCAAATGGCACTTTGCTTTGGAGGGAGCTGATGGAGGGTGGGTGTGTAATTTTGTTTTTCATCTAATATAAATGAAAAGCCAATTTCTTCTCCTGACCTGTCAGACATAGAGGGAGATGGATCTGGAAATCTCCTTGCTCAGGAGTGTTTTTTCATCCTAAGTAGCTTCTCCTGCTCATCTGCTGAGCCACCAAAGGCCAGCTGTTGATTTATTACCCCTGGTGTTTGATCCATGGGCTTGGGCTTATCCTGGGCACCCAGTCCTCCTCTAATGCCAGCCCATTAGCAGGGAGAGCTGCTCTGCACTGTAATTACAGCAAACATGACATTCCTGCTTATTTCCCTTCCCCAGACCTTCAGATTTCCACAAAGAGCATTTCACTTCCCCCAGTGATTCCCTGGCCATTTCCCCTCCTCCTGGGATGGGTTCTTTTCCCTTCCACACCCCTGGAGGGATGAGGTTAATGTTAAATAAAGTGAGAAGGAAGGAGTTTGCTCATGAAACTCTTCAAAGGCCAGGAAGTCTGCAAAAACCTCAGATCCTGTGGATAAGGCAGCAGCCCAGGAATGAAAACAGAATTTCGGTGAAAATTAATGTCCCAGGTGGGAAATAAGGGAGGCTCTGACTGGAAGAGCAAAAATTGGTGCCCAACTTGTAAGTAAAAGGCAAAAGTAGATGCAAAAAGCTGAGCATGAGGTGTCTGTACAATTCAATGAACCAGCCAAATGAAAACCTCATCACTTCCTACCCTGCCTGATTTTAGTTCTGGCTTTAGTTTTGCCCTTCTCTGAGCAAAGGATCTGGCAGATTCCTTTCCGTCTTTCAAGCAATTTGTAAAGCTAAAACCTGGTCTAACAGGTAGGCTGGGAAACAACCCAAGTTGTATTTTCTCCACCATCATGACCATCATTTGTTTTCTTTTTTCCACAGTATGTGAAAGGTGACATGGAGTATATTGAAGTGTACAGCAGCTTCACAGTAGGATTTTCCTGGGATGCAAAAGAAGCCTGAGGACTTTTTACCCATTTTTCCACCAGCAGGGCAGGCACAGATGAGTGTTTTCTGATTTTTGTGCTTGAAGAATCTGAAGAATGTCTGTTCATTTGATTATTTTTTTTAATTCCTAATTAAAAAAAAAAAAATATTAGAGAAATGAGGTTAAAAATCACTTGTCTACTCCTTGATCATGTTTTCAACAGCACATTTATACCCCAGCCAAGAGAAAAGCAGAGGGGCTCCACCCCTTGGTGTTTATGAGCCTGGAGAAAGCCAAAGCTGTAAAATAACACCCTGACCCTTGGTGAATGGGATCCAGGTGAGCCTGATCCCAAATAACTGCTTGCCCCAATCTCATGAAGCAGCAACTCCTCACAAACCTGAATTATTTGTTCAAGGGAAAAAACAGGGGAAAAACTCGGTTTAGGTCCATCTGCCAGGTAGGATAATACAAGGATGTGAGAATTTGACTTTAAAATATGTGATAGAAGCTTTAGTGCCAAGCTCTGCTAAAAAAAACCCTCCAAAACCTCTGGGGAAAGAATAGTAGAACATGAAGAATGAAAATATATGTACTGAAAAAAAACCCAAACAAACAAAAAAACCAAATAAAACCACTCCCAACCACTTGTTGCGTTTCATCTACAGCAAGATGTCTGATGGCTTAAAGGGCCAACAGAGGACAAGGTGAATAGAGCTGATTATTTCTATGTTGAGAACCTGACAGGTTCCAAGCCTGCAGTCCCAGCTGATGGCTTGTCCATGGCCACTGAAACCTGCACCAAAATTGCCAGTTTTCTTTCCTTTCCAAGGAAATTTCCACTTTTGCACTGATGAACAGAAGAAAAGCCAGTTCCTCAAGTGTGGGCTGTGGAAGGGGGAGATGTTTCCATGGAGGTGAGTTCATGTGCAAGGGAATAAGCAGAGGGGTGTTTTCCATCAGGTGTGGGTAGCTAGAAATGGGAAGTGGGCAGGGCGAGAACCCTCATATTTCATCATTACTGAGTGTAACTCAGAGCAGGGCAGGGGAATGGTTCCTCCTTTCTTTGATCTCACTGAACAAGAGGGATTGCTGATACATTGTTAAACAGGTGAATTATTTGAAGTTTGCTATCTCATGGCTTTCTGGCATAAGAAACACAGTCTCTAAACACATTTCCTATTTTCTAATGTAACTATCTCAGTATTTATTCTTTCAGGATTTATTGCTCTTTCCTTGCTTTTGATTATTTTTTCAGTCACGTGCATGAGTTTGCTCACTACAGAGTCCACATCTGTGTGTTTGCTAAGCTTGGGCAGTTAGAAGTGAAAAACCATGAACTACTCTGCAGAATGTCCTCAGACATCCACAGATCAGCCTGACATGTGGTTGATTTTCAGCTCAAGCCATCCTGAGATACAGATGATCCTGTGAGGAAGAGCTGTGGCTGCTCCATCCAGTGCAAATGCAGAGATTTGTGGTCACAGCTCCTTTCTCCATGGACATCACCACTGCCAGCACAGAAACCCTCACGCTGTTCTTCCTTGATGCATCAACATGGAAACTGCTGTGGGTTGTGCCTGTAGGGACAAACTTGGGATATTGACACCCTTTAAGAAGTTTATTACGAAGCTACTGCCAGGATCAGTCACCATCAGACGCAGCTGGGAGATGAGAAGATGCAAAAGCCGTGTTGGTTGTCCTTGGATGCCTTCAGTGGCAGCTTCTGCAGCCCAGCAATTCTGTGGATCGGTCTGAGCACCCCAGGGATGCTCCTGCACCTTCTCTGCTGCCCCAGGGGGCTGCAAGAGCCTTCTGGGGCCACCCAAAAACCACTCTGGGCCTTTGTGGAGCCCATGGCACAATGCAGAGTGGGGGCAAAGAAAAGCTTCTTTGGAAGATGCAAGCAGGAGAGCATCACCCACACTCTGACTTCCAGCTACCCTCAATACTCGTTCAAATCCTGCTGGGACACTCAGGCTCAACTTTACTCGTGCCCTGAAGCCCTTGTGCAGAACCATCCATCACCGTGCAGGCAACATGAAGTCTACACAGCGATGTATAGAAAACATGAACTTTATTGAACTAACTACACTTCCCAGCTTCAGCTAAGGACTGAGAACATGAAACCTACACCTAAAAATCTTAAACTTGAACGCTTTGAAGAACTTTAACTGGGGCTGCAGAAGACTTCTGGGAAACCTATTTTTCCTAATCACAAAAAGGGCTCCTAACACCTGTGGGTGGGAATGTCCCAGTACCCGGGCTCGGTCACACATTCCCTGCCGTGTCCAGCAAGGCCAGAGCCGAGCTGGGGCTGGGGAGTCACAGGAGAGGCGAGAGGTGGAATCTCCTCCTTTTCCCAGTGCCAGGGTTCCTTGGCCTCTTCCCCCTGGGCACCGGCCTCTGCCGGGGCTCTGGTGCAGGCAGTGCCCCATCCAGGCCCGGTTCTCCAGCAGCAGCTCCTCAGAGCAGCCGTGGCCCGGCAGCACGGCCGTGCAGAGGCCGAGGAGCTCCGGCTCTTCTGCAACACAAACAGTGGAAGGGGTACAGGGACACTCCAGCCGGGCTGAGAACGGGCTCCCCTCACACCGCACACACGGCCCGGCTTCCTCAGAATCCTCCGGGGATGGCTCCCAGCCCTCCCTTCAGAATCACAAACTCCATCGCAGCTTAGCCCGGGGGTGTCCCCAGCGCAGGGCACACAGCCATGGCACAGCCGCCGCCTCTCCCCACAGCCCCCGGCACACGGGCCCGGACCCGCCGAGTGCCGGGGCAGAGCCAGGCCGGGGGAGCAGGGAGTGACAGTGTTTGTGTCCTGTGCTGGCCGCTGGGGAGCCACAGCTCCAGTGCTGTGTCCAGCTGAGGGCTCCTCCATTGCTGAGGGCCATTGAGGGGCTGGGGAAGGTGCAGGGCAGGGAAGGGATCTGGGGAAGGCTGTGGAGCACATGTCCTGTGTGGAGCGGCTGAGGGAGCCCGGGGGCTCATGCTGGAGCTGGGGAGGACAGATCTGACTCTGGCAGCTGCTTGCCAGGTGGGGGCTGGCTCTGCTCCCAGGGAATAAGGGACAGGACAAGAGGACACAGTCTTAAGTGTCCCAGGCAAGGTTTAGGTTGGACGCTAGGAAGAATTTCTTCCCTGAAATGGTGATATTAGAATGGGCTGCCCATGCGTGTGGTGGATGCGCTGTGGCAAGAAGCGTTTAAGGAAAGGCTGGACGTGGCACTCAGTGCTGTGGTCTGGTTGCCACGGTGGCGATCGGTCACAGTTGAGTCGCCGATCTCAGCGCGCTCCTCCAGCCCAGTTTATCCCGCCATTCCGTGATGCCGTGTCCATCTGGCCGCACGCTTCGCTTCCCGCGGGGTTTGGCCCCGCCGCGCCGCCGTAGCGCGTTGCCTCAGAGCCGCGGCGGCCGCGGGTCCCGGCGATGTCGTTCCGCGACCTCCGCAGTGAGCGCGGCCGGGGCGGCGGGGCCGGGCCGGGCGGGACGCGGCACCCCCGGCTGGACCTCCCGGGGGACTCCGCTCGGCTGCACACGGAGCTGCCGGCGGGCGGTGCCGCAGGGGTGCGGGGCTGAACCCGGCGGTCCCTGCCTGGGAGGGGTCCCCGCTGCCGGGGGCCGGCACAGCCCTGCACGGGCGGGACTCCCCCCGCCCCTGGCAAGCACAATTAAATGCTGGGTTTGCAGGGAGAGGCTGTGCCCGCGTTGGTTCAGCTCAGTGAATCTCCTTAAAAACGCCTGCTTTCACTTTGGCGTGTTTTCTATTGAAATTAGATGATTGATGTTAATTATTGAGGTTTAATTTTGTACCGGGCATATCTCATGGTAACTAAGCAGCACTCTGTAGGGGATGGCAATCTTAAAGCCCTTATTGGATATATAAGAAGGAATCCCTGCTCTTCTCATTTTTCAGATTTTACTGAGATGATGAGGGCGCTGGGGTATCCTCGACTTATATCCATGGAGAATTTCCACACCCCAAACTTCATGCTTGTGTCAGAAGTGCTGCTGTGGCTGGTGAAAAGGTTGGTGATGAAGCCAACAGATTTTGGGCTGATGCTGGGATGTGGAGAGTGTGCTTGGAACTGATGATGTGCTGTGAAATTAGGGAACTCAGTGATATTTAGCCACTCTTTGAGCTCTGCTCTTCTAAATACCAGATAGAAATGTGGTAGCTTGCAGGTTTGTAGCTTAATGACACAGCTTGGAGTAGCAAACCCAGTGACTCGGTGCTGGCAGAGGTTGCACTCAGACGGTGGGCACACTCAAATCAAAAGTAGCCTTATCTCTCTCCCATATTCTCCAAATTCCACAGCCATCCTGTCCATGTCTGACCTTTTATCCAAACAGGGTGATCTGTTGTGGGAGCTTCACCAAAACCCAGCCAGTTCTTGCCTTGTTGCTACAGATGTTGGCTCATTGTGGTATTGTCCTGCATCTAGCACATGTTTAAAAGAAATAAAATGGTTTGGTTCTAATCTGCTACTGTCTAGTTGCAGTTTTACACCCACTCAACCCATTGACAGACTTCAGTTAAATATTCCTGGGTCTTAAAGTATTATTTGTTATACTTCTCTCTCCCATTTAAGTGTAAAATTATGGAGGTTTTTTAAGATGATGCAGTAGAACATTATAATTGAAACCAACATTGACCAGTTTGCCTGATCACTATTTTTTGGCCCAGATAAATAATAATTAATATCTATTAACTTTAATTACCAAGTCGTTAGAAATTTGCAGAGTACTCCTGCAGTTGTAATGAAATAGGGATATACTCACAACCATTCAAAATTACTTGGATTAAGTTGCCTGAATAGTCTCTAAAATGCTGCTGTTACACTGAGGGTCCAAATCACTGAATTTCCTTTTAGTCTTCCCTGGTTCCTGCAGACTGGCCACTTCTAGAAGTTTCTGCATCTCACTCATGGATTTTCTTAAGCATTTCACAGATTTCAGTTAGTTTTTCCATAAGTTTCCTTTACTTGTGAGAGGAGTGTGTTTGAACTGATGTCTGGCTATGAGCTCGTGCAGTGTGTCAGGTTTTACAGCTCTTGCAGTTTGTACGACCCCTCTGTGTCCATTCCAGGCTCTGGATGCCCCAGTCTGCAGCAGGAATTTACACATTTATTTTCCAGTCTTGTCCGTGCTTACTTTGTGTGTTTGATTTTTGCCTCACAGCTGAAGCAGGCTCTACTGTTGTAATCTCCAGCTGTTGTTTGCACAGGTATGAACCTCAGAGTGACATTCCTGCGGATGTGGAGACGGAGCAGGACCGGGTTTTCTTCATTAAAGCTGTGGCTCAGTTCATGGTGAGTCTGCCCAGGAGCTGTGCTTGGGCTGAAATCCTGAAAATCTGAAATTCTGGTTCCATGGCAGCTTTAGAGCTTTCTCTCTTAACCCCACAGAGTTTCCCTGCAAGGGGTGGCTGAGTTTGTGTTACATTCTGGTGCTGCTTTATCCCTGGAAGTGTCCAAGGCCAGGATGGACAGGACTTGGAGCAGCCTGGGACAGTGAAAGGTGTCCCATGGCAGGGGTGGAACTGGATGAGCTTTAGGGTCCCTTTCAACCCAAACCATTCCATGCTTCTGTGATCCTGTGTCTTGTGCTGGTGGAAATTTGAAGAGGATAAGGCATGCTGTTACTGACATTCTGTACTTCTATCTGCAGAACTGGGAGCTAAATAAAATATTGGGATCTAAACCAGTATTCATCCTTATCTCTCCTTATTTATAAATTAAAGGTAGCAGTGGAAGACACAGCTGTAGATGGGAAATGTTTTTAAACTATTTAAATTGTTTTAGAAGAGATCCCACCATGGTTATTGGTAATCTTGGATGCCTGATTCTTTCCTGTGCTTGAATAATCCTAATTTCTGATGTTTTCATTATGATATAGGATCATGTATTGGTATATGTTGCATGAGGTTTCCCATAGATCAAGGCATGTGTTCTTCTCTCAGATCAATTTTTTTATGCATGAGAATATTTAGGTTGGGCTATCAAATTTTTTAGTCTTGTGGAATAAAACAACATTGTTCTTCACATAATTCATGTTATTTTGAAGCAGTGTGAGCCTTTGATGTTATCACACACTTAGATTAACTCTCTTCATGATGTGAAAAGAACTTTCTGGGGCTGCAGGTGGATCTGGAAGTAATGGAAGTTTTTATGCTAATACCAAAGATGAATTAACAATACTTTTTTTAAGAACTTAAAACATATTAAAGTGTCATTTTAACAATATTTCCCTTGTCATTTATGACTAGTGTGCACCATAAATTCTCTTAATTCTTAATTTTGCCATGTTCAGAGCAGGGTACATTCCTGTACATATTAGAATGTACTTTTGAGCCCTGGAGCATCATGAGATGGAGTGAACAGGTCTGTTTTGTTTGGAAGGGTTTCCTCCTCCAAGCACAAGTCTGGAAGCAGAAATAATGTAATGCTTTTCACTAGCTAATTTCATGTCAGAAATCCCAGGGGTTTTGGAGAATTACATAATATGATTCAGAAAATGAAATGAATGAAAATTACTTTGATCATCCTGTACTTAGTCTCAGTTAATATTACAAGTTAATGTGGGCATTATTGTAGGTTTTCAGCATTTTCAGGATGAGAGAAGCTTGTAGACATTTCCTTAATAATTCACTGTCCATGCAATCCACAATTATCTTCCCCAGGAGTTAATGGCTTTATGTATCCGTGGGCAGATGTGATGGAGACAGAATTGCCTCAGAAGAGAATGTCAGGACAGATCAATCACCAGGGAATGTAACAGGAGCCTTGCTCTGCTTTACTGAGCAGGGAGTGAGGGAGGTGTTAATTTTCCACACAAATTAGATACTGCTCTGTGTTCCTGGCAGCTGGAGAATTTACCAAATGTCTCCTTCCCAGACCCAAAAGTTCTGAAGTGCCTGCAAGGTCACCTTAGGTGGGTTTTTTAATCAATTCCCTCCTTAGAGCTGCCCTGATCAATGGGGCTTAATATCTGGCTTCTGCTTGAGCCCACTTGGATCCAGATTTGAAGTAGAGTGCAACAAATATGAGCTCATCTCATAGAAATTCATTCAGGAAAACAAATTCAGCAATTCAAGGGCACAAAACCTTTTGCAAGAGTCAGACATTACAGACAGATTTGGCTTCCTGATATTAATGAAGCAGATTGTGAAGTTAAGCAAATTTTCTGGCTGTTGCTGCTGTTCTTGTTGTATATTTATATTTTTTTGTTGCATTTAACCATCTGATCTTCAGAATAAATAGCTGTGGTTTCTAATGGTTCTGTAAAACTAGAAAAAAATGTGTTATAAAATAAAACAAATTAAATAGGTGGGTGTCTCAAACATGAAGTGATGGAGGTGTATTTCCAAACATGAAGTTGTCTTCTTGACTCCACAGTGTCATTGTGCCAGTCTGAAAAATAAATTTGTCTGTGTATTTTTTCTCTTTTTAAGTAGCCTTCGAATGAAAACTCTTTTTTTTCCTCTTACTAGTCATTGATTTTACTCTCTTGAGGGTGAATGAAGCAGAAATTGGAACTCCTGTTTCTAACAACATCCTTTATAATTTAGTGCATCAGTCCCCTTTGGATAGGGGATGTTTAATAGAGTCTGTCAATTTAATGACCACTTCTCCTAAAATGGAATACTTGCTGTTTCTGCAATTAATTTTTTAGATTGCTTCTACTGCAGGGGAAGGGAGGTGAACATACCTGGCTTTTCACTTTGTGTCTTGGCTCACTGGAGGTCATTCTGAGACCAGCATTTCAAAAGCAATTAGGGATCTTTTGTGCTGTGAGTCTCATTTTCCCCTGGCTCAGAGTGCACAGCATCAGGAGCCTGTTCTGGAAGTTTGGGCTTCAGTTTTCAGGAATCACAGAAGAGTTGGGACCTTGAGCTCTGGCAGCCTTGGGGCAGTGCCCCCCTGCTTTGGGGGAAGGATCTTTTCCTGAGATCCCACCTGACCCTCTCCTAACACAACTCCAGCCAATCCCTGGGTCCTTTCTCTGCAAACACATACAGAGAGTCATTTTCCTCTGCTGGGTTGAGATTTTGGGGAAATATTGGTTGGAAAATAAAATCTAATTTTAAAGTCACAAAGTTTTGACAAAATACACCTGAATAAACATGGGTCAATATGAATTTGCTTTGTTTCTTTGGAAAAGCTGGAGCCAAATCCACGGTTTGAAGTGTGCTGCTTTCTCTCTTTAGTTTCATAGGATTTTTTCCTTCAGTCCATTGTTCAGTGAAGCTCAATGCAGAGCTTTAATTGTATTGTATCAAATATTGTAATAGCTGAGTCTCTTCCCCCAGCTTGAAGATCCTACTCTATCAGAGCCTGAGGGAATGTGAATTCCTTCCAGGAACACTGCAAAACCAAAGCTGTGTAATACCACCAGTGACTCATGGATAGGCTCTATCTGCTACAGCTTTCCCAAAGGAGAAACATTTCAGCAGAACTTTCATCTTTAAAATCTACTGAAAATAAGATGTTAAGTCACTTTTGTGCTTCATGTGTCATTTTTAAGCTTAATTTTTGGATCTGTAACTAGTGATCATAATTTTTTTTTTCTTGCTTCCTTGTTTAGTTATGCCACCACAAAGACTCCCTCAAAGTTGAATCTAAAATTTGTGGTTGGCTCCTTGTGGCTATTCTTTTATAATATAAACTTACCAGGAATTTCAAGAATGACATTTATGCCCTTTTTGTAACAGACAGTAATTTTCCCCCTTTATTATTTTGAAGCACAAAAAGATAATCTTAGAATTTTTAATGTTTTTTTCCTTTTTGTTCTGTCTGTACCTTTCAGAGATGGGAGGCAAGGGAATGAAATCACTAATATCATAGCAGGGGGAAAATTGAGAGAAACAAGAAAACATTTGGAAGGTGCTGATGGAAGAGAAGACAGTTAAATTAGGATAACTGATCTTATTCTTGCAACTCATTAAGGGTGAAATTTACCTCTCTGCAGCATCATCACAAGACCTGGGCAGCACTTACTTTCCACTTAAACTTAATTTGAATTTAAGTAGTGCATAGGGTTTTTGCAGATCTTTATTCAGGGAAGAAATAATGATAGTTTGGGGGTTTTTCTGCAAATGTTCTGACATGCAAAAAGCGCACAGCTTTCAGAAAAAAATTCTTCTAGTAATACCAGTATTATGATGAGGCAAACTGGGTGTCCAAACAGGAGGAATTATTCTGTTCAGCAGAGCCTGGTGCCCCCAGAAAGATCTTGGAGTGCAGATAACTGAGGATTTTTTTCTTTGTGACTGCTGAATTCTTTCTTTCTTGCCCAAGGCTACCAAGGCTCACATCAAGCTGAACACAAAGAAGCTGTACCAGGCCGATGGATACGCGGTGAAGGAGCTGCTCAAGGTCACCTCGGTGCTCTACGGGGCCATGAACACCCAGGGAGGGGAGCGTGCCGACCTCCCCGAGGAGGACAGCACCAAGTTCAAGTTTGATCTGGGCTCAAAAGTAAGCAAAACTGGCACTCTTGTGTTCACTTGGGAAAAACTCATCTGTTTTCTAGCTGAAATTTAAATGGAGAATGTTCTGGCAAGGCAGTTTGCAGGGTTTTATATCAGACTTTCAGTTGGTGGGGTTCTGTGATTTGTTTTAATCTCTGAATTCTCAACCATAAGCATAATACAAGGCAACAGTGGCACAAAATTGGTTCTGTTTGTATTGAAATGCTTTGGACACCATAGAAATATTGGAACACATTGGAATAAAGATTATTTTCTATCTACTAAACTTTTGCAACAGGAGGAGCTTCCAAAATACTGACTGAAAGTTGATTTTCAGCCCATTTGCATTGAAAGTAAGTCTTTCTGTGACCCTAACAGACATCAAAGCTGTTCCAGCCCTTAAAATAAAAGCCATCTCTAGATATTTTAGAAGCACCTTCTCTAAATACTTGAAAAAAACAATAACCCAGCACTTTGCTAAATAAGAGGAATTTTTGTTACTACTTTTGTAAGTAAAGATGTCCCTGCTCATGGCAGGGGTGGGAGTGGATGAGCTTTAGGGTCTCTTCCCACACAAACCATTCTATGATTCTCAGTTCCTGTGATTCCTGAGAAAATGGGAGACCCACAAGTGATTCTCCTCTGGGTTAGTCTGATGTGTCTCTCTGAAAATACAAGGAAAAACCACTCAGTAGATGCTCAAAATTTCATTACTTACATTGCAGGCTCGTCCCATTCCTTTTGGTATATGAAGTTTTTACTTCTGCTTATGAAAAAGGTGATATTTCCCTTTGTCCTGGGCTGCACATGAACCAACAACTGCCTGAGCCACAGTTCTGAGGAGATTTGTGGGTTTTTTTTTCCTTGGCCTAAAGTATCTGGGGTTTCACTCAGAAACCTGTACCCAACAGGGCCTCACCTGGACTGTTTCAAAGCCAAGAGAGGCTCTGTCCACTTATTCTAGAGAACAACCTCTGGCAGAGTTTTGACCTCCAGTGCAATTTTGACACCAAAATGAGAAATACCATAGGTATTCTTTGTGATGTTGGGGATTCTCCTGCTATTCAGCACTGTTGCTGTGTTCCCAGATTGCTGACTTGAAGGCAGCTAGACAGCTTGCTTCTGAAATCACCTCCAAAGGAGCAGTCCTGTACGACTTACTTGGCAAAGAGGTGGAACTGAGGGTAAGTACATGCTGCAGAGCATGGAAAAACTTATGTCCATTGAGTGCCTCAAAGGAAAAAAGGGAGAAAAATCTCAGTTCGTATTAACATCTGCATCTGACATGAATATTCTGTGAGTTTGAAGGAATGGGCCTGGCAGTTTGCATTTCCTTCCTACTCCTGTTCATGGCTGGACTGCAGGCAGCCTGAGGGAACAGCTTGGCATTTTCTCTTCAGCAGAAAACTGAAATATTCTCTGTTTGGAAACACATGTGCAGGCTATGGTGGTGGGGATGGATATTCTAACAGATAAAAGATGAATGCTGTTAGTTTTCCAAGGGCAAGGCTCATTATTTCTGTGGCAGGAGCTGGAGGCATCACAGCCTGCAGGGTGCATGTTCTTGAGCTTAGCTGGAGAAGGAAAATCAAAAGCTGTTGTATGAAGTCAGTGCACACTGCCAGGAAGTCTTGCCATTATTTTTTTCAGTGTCTTTATCTGCAATGCTGGAGATTCTTCATTTTCTGAAAAGAGACTTCAAAGGAGGGAGACCCTGCATGGTGTTGGAAATGTTCAGATGTCTGAGCTGTAGGGAGTGCACCCTTAAGAGCTCGACAATTAATGCTCCCAGAGCCTTGTTTGATGGGGTACAGGTGTTTCAAAGGGTGGCTGATACCCTGGGAAGTTCCTCCATGGAACACTGCCTTTCCTGCTGGATCTATACATCACTGTGCTGTGCAGGGTGTTCATATTTCAAAAGAGAGGGAGAAGTGATAATCCACTTTAACTCAACAAGCACCAGTGTCACACAACTGTTAATCAGTTACTTCTCCTCTTGCATTCTTGCCTAATTTCTTGGTTTTGAAGGAGTTTTCACACAGCTGTTGTGTGATATGTTAATATTTGCTTTAGTGGAGCATTGCACCCTTTTGCTCTGAGTACCCCATCCCTGTAACTGCTAAAAGTCAAATACAGATCAGGCATTTTTAAAAGTACTCAAGCACTGGTTTGAATTGGGTGTTGTTTAGCCACTTGAAATCAAGGTTTTTTAGTACACAGAGTTTAGAACTGGGCCCTGGCAAAGGGCCCAGCACAAGTGGAGTGTGCTGAAAGCATGGGCTGAAAAATGGAGAAATGAGAAAGTGCTTCAGTGCAGCCACTTTTCAGTAAGGCCATTAAGAACTCTGGAGTGGGAGCCTACTTAGAGGTGCCATTTCTAAAAGGATTGGATTTCTTAGAGAGAGCAGTGAGCACGTGTTCCTTGTGGCTGAGTACACAGGATGGGGCCAGCTAATCCTGTGTGAGTGCACAGGTTGTATTTTGCAAAAAGGTTTGGTAGATGGAGTTTGTTATCATTTGGAAATGCTGTCCTGGGAAAGGTGACCTGTGCCATTAGCTCTGAGTGCATTGCCTAAAGGCAGCAGGTAACAGTGGCAGCACAGGGGGAGCCTCCAGAGAGCTGCAGAAGAGGCTTTTGAGCTCTATTCCTTATGATTTGGGGCTGGTTCCAAGGTTTTTCAGTGATTTGTTAAATCTGAAGGACCCAGTTTTGGCTGGCATGTTAAATGTCAAGTTTGGTACATGCAACAAGCCTGAGACTTGAGCATGTAGCAAAGCAAACAGGTTTCAGGTTAAAAGTTAGGAGGCTATAGGAACCAGTTTTGCAGCAGAATTTTTGGTTTTTAATTATCATCCCCCAACTTTGCCTTTCACTCAAAGGATGAAATTTGCCCATCACGGGAGAGGCTTCAAGCCAAACTCTGCTGGGTTGTTTCATCACTGTTGGGTCTGGGGTTTTTGTCAGTGCTGAGGGCAGTCAGGAATTGCCCTTCCTCATCTACACATCCTCCCTGGATCCTTCAGGGAGAGGTGCTCAGGAATGGCATCCTCTGCCTGCCCTTCCCACCCCATTCCAGGTGGGAAAGGACTGAAGTTCATTCTGGCTTTGGGTGGGGAGTAGAGCTTTGCTGGTAAGCACCAAATTAGCTGCCATTAAACCAGGATTACTTCTATTGCTTTTTAATGTGCAGATTATTGATTTCCATTGGTTATTTTCTTCTGGCAGTGCCTGGCTAATTAATGCTCACACTGAGTGGCACTGCCAGAGGGTTTGTGCTGTTGAAGGGCAGGGGAGCAGTGTGGTTTAAATTTTTTATTCCATTATCTCCTGAAACCTGTTGCATGTGCTAAAATCTATCAACAGCTGTCATAGTTTTTAAAGGAATTTGAAAACACGGGAGTTTTTATGTTCCCTGAATCTCTTTTCTCTTTTTCCAATCCATTCATTTCCAGATATTTAAATAAAAGCCCTTCCTACCTAAGCTTCAACCAGCTGATGATAAATCTTGTTTCTCTTAAGTGAAGATGGCTTCATTTTCCAGGAACTCTAAAGGAAATGCCAGCATTTGGCACTAATGGGTTGACTAGATCTGTTTTCATAGTCTGAGCAGCTTTTGGGGAAAGAACATTGGGGAAAAGTGAAGTAAAACTCATTATTTTGTTTGGAAATGTTGACTCTAATTTGCTCCACAACCTTTACCTTCTCTGTTGGAGTCTTTTTTCACATAATTTGTATAGAAACTGTGTAGAAAAACTTCATACACTAGAAAAAATTTCATTGCTCCAAGTCATGAAACACTTTTTTAAATAAATTACTTTCTGAATAAAACCAAATTTCAGCTAAAGAAGAATTGGGGGAATGGTTCCTTTAGATTTATTGGAGGTAGAGAGTGCTGCAAATGTATGTACATATTTTTGGGAAAGAGTTGAAGTCTGATTTCTTGGAAATGTGGTTCTGTGCCTTTCTGAATCCTTTGCAAATACCTTATTCCCTGACTGAATATACAGTTCTTCTGTATATTTAAACTGCTTCCCAAGTTAATCTATAATGCTGAAAAAGAATCTTTAATTAACAGGAGAGGAAGAAACAAAACCTACAGGGTGTGCTGAATTCAGACTATGGTGGTGTTAAGTTATGTGGGAGAAAATATTCCAAACAACCCCCAAAGCTGTATTTCCAGAGATAAATCCCAAATACAATTACTGAGTTCCATGGGAGCTGTGTTGTTTCTAGCCCAGCTGTGGATGAGCACAGTGCAGGTTATTGGTGTCCCGTGGCAGTGCTGCAGACACAGAATTTGTATTTTAAAACACATTTAAGCATTACATTTGGAAGGTAATTTGCAGCTTCCAGTCTTGCTGGTCTAATATTGGAGTACTGAAATTGCAATTGGGATTTGTAGTTTAGTGGAGCTGATGAATGAGTTTGGTACTGCACAGTGAGATCCCTAAATGAAAAGCCAATTCCATGCAAATTCCATGCATGGAGAAATACATCTTCATCTTTATTGTTTCCTTTCCTGCCAGGGGCACTTTCTCTGCATTTCATTGCCATGTAACTTTAATTCTCAGAATATTTACAGTTACCTTTGGAAGAGTAATCAGGCAAGTTGAGTTCTGGGTGTTTTGTTTTTTTTTCACAGGGAAGGTGGGGTTGATTTGGATTTGAAATGGGGATGAGAGATTTTGTTTGGATTTCTTTCTCTGTCTTCCCACACGGTACTTAATGAATGGAGAAAAGAAGAAGTTGAAAATACCAGTCTGTGATTATGGCTGTCAAACCCCAAATCAAGAAAAGTAGCAAGAGAATTGATGTCAGCACTCAGGCAAAATGCAGCACTGCTTCCCTATGCATTCCTTTTTCTTGGATCTACACAGCTGTCATTCTGTACATGGAAAAAGATGTTGGAAAAGCCAGTGGTGCTCTGTATCCTAAAAACATGGCAAGAAATGGGGGAAATGGCCAGATTAACCTTTGGGGGAAGGGAGGGGTGATGAGCTGGTCCAAGTCACTCTCCAGCTCAAAATAAAGCAGTAATGAGACTTTCAAAGGCAGTTGTCCTCAGCTGAGGAAGGGTTCTCTTGAATTATCCTACAAGGGAAATCCAAAAGGAAAAATTGCTGGCTGTTTATAGCTCTGAGTGCCTCCCAGTCTGCTTCTGCCAGAGGTCCTGGGCCACACTAGCAGGAGCCTGTCCTGAGCTGCCCTGCTCAGACTTGCTGAATTATTGGGCATGGGAAGATAATGGAGCAAAATAAAAAAAATCCCAGAAGAAAACTGCCTCTGTGCTGCTGGCAGGCAGAAAGATTTCTGACTTTCTCAGGCTTGTTTTAATTTTATTTACCTCTTAATTAGCTAGAAGCCCTGTAAAACTGAAGAAAAATGAAAATAATATTTTCTTTTAAGGCTTTTAGCTTGTTCTGAAGATAGACAATGCAGTGAGTTTGTTTTCCACTGCTCCTCTTGGCACTTACCCCATCTGTGTCCTTGAACAAAGTGTTTATTCCCTGTATCCGCTCCTGTAAATAAAGGAATTGCTGAATTTGGTAGATTAAAGCTTTTAACAGCCACATGAAGTGTTTGCCACTCTGTGGAGGATAAATTCTGCAGCAAGTCCAGGGCACTGCTCCCTGTTATTGTTATGGATGCCCACAGCACCAGCTTGTTCCCAAACTGATGGGAGTCACCGAGAATCTCGTTACCAACTCAGCTGGGAAAGGCTGGAATTAAACTCTTCAGAGAGCCAAAGGCATTTAGACCCAGCTGTGGAACTGAGGCAGTGTTAGTTCAGCACAAAGCCTTGCCACTAAGGACATTTCACTTGGATTTCTTTATTCCCAGCTTTTGGATCAAAGTGCCCTTCCTCCCTTCCTTCCCCCTCCTGCCGCTGCTGCTCGGGGGGAGAGGGAGATGTGATTTCAGAGATGGCTGCAGCATTCCCTGCTCTTTGGAACTTAACTGCAAAAAATCATTTTATTGGGAATGTTGGAGGCATTTTTCCGCCTGCCAAATGTTACTTCTGGATACGAGACACTGCCTGGGGGAGGCTGAAAAATTAATTTCTCTCATTTCCTGGGCTTTGGTTACAGAACTGCCACACGTAGAACTTCCAGTGGAAATGTGTAACTTAAAATTGCCACAACTCTAGAGAATTACTTGGTTTGCTTCAGTTTTATTGAGCAGTCCTGCTTCTAACCCAAGCCAACCCTATCACTTTGAGGAAGAGGGCTTATTGCAAATTGGGAAGCCAAAATTAACCCTTGCACCTATGATCCAAGTGTTGAATCAATATTAGAGTGCTTTAACCAGAACTGCAGTTGTGTGTATGTGTTTAAAGGCAGAAATTATTTTGTATGACCTTCCCAGGAGTGTTCAGCTTGAAGAAAAAGCATCAGCTGTAAAGTAGTGGTTGGCACATTTCTCCTGGAATTTTGGGAACTGGTGATGTCCAGTGGAAGGCATCCTTGCCCATGGCAGGGAGTTGAAATGAGGTGAGCTTGCAGGTCTCTTCCAACCCTGCTCTTTTTTTTCCTTTGTAAACCAACCAGCAATGCCCTTGCAAGGCCATTTCTAGCTGATTGTATTTGGAATTTGACTCACAAGCTTAGAGCTTCTGCTCTGGAACAAGAAGTTCCTTGTCATCTTCCCACAGTCTGGAGGAGACATCCCAGGCCAGCTCCTGGCCAGGGAGCCATGAAGTGATCTCCTGTAGTCCTGAGGACTGATGGAAGCTTTTCCAGTGCCTCAAATCTTACACAGAGTAAATGAAAGGTGAGGATTCTGAGGGTGTGGAAGGATCACAGGAGGCACATCCTGAGGTTTGTGAGCTGAGGGTGAATCATTGGCATCAGCTCCAGAGCCAGAAGATGGATGGACCTGGTGAGGGAGGGAACAGAGCAGTGTAAATTCATCCTTCTCAGAAAGCTTTAAAGTTCCCTTTCCTGCCTCAGCAGAACCACATGCAGGTTACTTTTGATTCTTTTTGATCCATTGAAAAATTAATTTTTTCAGTTACTTCTCTCTCCCAGACCTCCTTGTGACCCTCCATGGGTTTTACACACTGGGATAGCTGAGGGTTTGGGGCATTTGAGGCTCTGCATTGCTGAGGAGGAAAATGTCTTTGTGGACACCCTTTGGATACTGCTGAGATGAGCATGAAGCCAAGCAGCATAGTCTGGAAACAGCAAAATTCTCAATTACTGTGACTTTAATGTCTTGAAGGGGAAAATGGAACTGTTGGGAAGGGTCAGATTCCTTCAGAAGGATTAATGTCCCTCATGAGCCTTCCTGTTCCTGTATAACAGTGCCAAATCATCCATCCCCTGGATTGGCCAAATGTGATCCCAGCATGAATAATAAACTCCTAAAGGAGAGCTTTGTGGCCTGCATGGACAGCTGGAATTGCCAAGGCCCTGTTTGCAAGGAGCAGGGGATGTGGGGCTGCCTGGATTGAGGCTGAAGTGGCAGGGAGGAATGCACAAACTCCTGTCTGCATCAGGCTTAGAACTCCTGGGAAACAAAGGAAAATTCAACCTGTGGTCAAAAACTCAGAAAAAGAATCATGGAATGGTTTGGGTTAGAAGGGGCCTTAAAGATCACCCCAGTTCCACCCCTGCCATGAGCAGGGACACCTTCACTATCCCAGGATCCCCCAATCCCCATCCAGCCTGACCTTGAGATTTCCAGGCATCCAGGGACAGCCACAACAAGACCAGAGTGTTAGGAAAAAAGCTTTAATTTCTGTTCCTTACCACAAAAAAAGGTGTTTAGAAACCTCTGCTACACCTTGAGCACATCAGAACATGTTATTACATCACATTTATCATCAGTGACTTGCATGCTGGTCATGCCTAATTACTTACCTTGGTTCCTTCCTGCAGTTTGGAGGAGGATGCATCCATTTTTCCATGCATCAGGCACACTGGAAGCTGCTTTATCAGCTTTTGGTCCATAAAAATGAAATTCCATTACCAGTTGAAAATGCTTCCTTGGGCATATTTGCAGAATGGGTTTGGCAATAGTGGCTCTTCAGTGTTAGCTGTGAATGAAGTTCCTGGGGACAGGTTCCCAGTAAGGTGAATTTGCAAAGGGTCCTTCTAGAAAAGAGAGATTAAAGATAAAACTTTCCTCTCTGTGGGTGTTCACAGGGTAACAGGAAATGGCCCAGTGACTGTTACCCAGGGAAGCTGTGACAGACATCCACCCACAAAAACAGTCAGTGGTTTTGATAGAATCACCATATATTTATTTCCATTATATTTCCCTGATATATTACTATTTTTCCATCAAATTTCTTATCTTTTCCACTTAGACTTGTTACTCCAGAGAGTCAAAGTTAGGTTAGGGGCAGTGTTGTAACAGTGAAGTTACTCTGCCCATTCCAAGGCAGAGTTTTAAGGATGAGCTGTGTGTACAGAGGATTCTCCTCTCCATCTCTTGGGGTGTGAGGGGTTAATTGCCCTGACCTTCTCCTTTTCCAGTCTAACCCTGATTCCACAGTCTGAGAATACAAATTCTGGCCTTTCCACTGCTCTGCATTTCCCTGACAGATTTTTCCAGGCAGATGTGGCTGTAGGACTGACCTTGTAGAAAACAATGTGGACTTCTGTGGAAGACTGTGATGTGTACATGAAACTTCAGGGCTGTTAGAGGGAAGACAGAAGGAAGAAAGACATTGAATTTGCATAAATGATTCCACTCAAAAGGGCAGATCCTCAGAAGTTTCTCCAAACCCATCAGCTCCTTGCCCTGCCCCACTGCAGTGCCCTGTGCATGTTCTGGGTGTTTCACCAGGCTGCTGGAGGGGAGTTGGTGAGGGAGTTGTGTATGATTACAGACTACAGCCCTTGCTGTTCCTTTGACCTCTTTGCAAGTGGAAAGGACAATAATTCCCCTTCCTCTGCTGTTTGAAGTGTGTTGGCTCTGTGGCACAGACTCTCTGAGCCCAGTGCAGTTGGCAGGGCAGTGTCTGCACCAGACTGGGGCTGGCAAAGGCATCACAAATAAACAGGGATTTTGCTGGTGCTGGCAAAGGCCTCACAAATTAACAGTAATTTTACTGAGCTTCTGAAATGCTAAATGTTCCCAGAATAGCAACTGAGCTACATTATTCTTCCCCACCCTCCTCCAAAACCATCTACCTATGGAATTATTTGGGAATTTGTATTGCACTGATGTTTTGTATCTTATTTCTGCCCAAATTCACTTTTGGTTTGGAGTTTTTCTCTGTGCACAGAGAGATGTTCACAAGCACTTCAAGCAGTGTGAACAGTCACTGCCACCAACAGATGTAACTCCTGTCACTCTCCCCAGCAGAGTGTTTGTTCTACTTCTTTTCTTATGCCAGGACAATAAGCCTTTGTGCAGCATGTGGTGGGATTGCTCAGAGACCTGACCCAGCAGAGGAATAAGCTCAGCACAAAAAGCTGCTTTTATTTTTTTGCTGGATGAGCTCCCAGGTTGGCTTCACCCTGCAATTCCATGGACTGGAGTTGGTGGGAAGGGAGCAGGCTCTGCTGGAGCTGAGCTGTGCAATCTGGAGAGTCTGGCACAGCATCTTAGCAAAGTTACTGGATCTGCTTCCAGAATTCCTCCTGTAGTGTGCTGGGTACGGCCTGTGGCAAAGTCTACAAAGTATTTTAGGTTCTTAATCAGATATTTTCTGGAGAGATGCTTTCTCCATCTTTACCCACCTGTTACCAAGTGTTTTGCCAATGTAAGATTGTTTTAGGGACACAGAGCTGCAAAATTCCCTCTTCTCCCTCCCAGTGCCAAGCAAGTAATTTGAAGTTTTTATGTAATGACCAGGTCAGTGTTTAAGGCATCAATTAGACAAGTGCACACCCAAGCCCATGTGTCTTCATAACTGCTGAGAGGGGAGGTTTTATAATCCTTTGGGATCTAAAGAAGGATCACTGTGGGGTTTTTGAGGAGCCTGACTCACTCAGTTGTCAGAAGCAGAGGTGCCCATATGTCTGCAGCATGTGATTTTCACACAGGCATGGGAGGCACATGGAGTCATGGAGTATCCTGGGTGGGAAGGACCCACAGGGATCATCCACAGGACACCCCACAATCCCAGCCTGTGCCTGGGAGGCTTCTGGAGCTCTGGCAGGGTCAGTGCTCAGTGTCCACCTGCCTGGCACAGTTTGGTGGCTTTGTAGTCCTTGTAGCTCCACACTGTTGGGACACTGTGCTCCTTTACCTGCACTGCTGTTTTCCTGGGTTCCACACCTCATTCTACAGGTGATGGAATCTTCTGTGCCCTGCTCCTCATGTAAAATCAGAGCAGTTGCCAAAAATCTTCCTTGAAGAGTACCTGCAGTCAGACCTATCACTCACCTTGTTTGGAAAAGATGCCTTGATTGCTCCCTCATGCTAATCTCAACCCACTTAATTTTTTTTATCTGAGATGATTTAGAGACCAGAATAAACACTAAATACTACCTCATTTATTATGCAGATGATCCTATCATTGTTGCTTGATCACCTTCAGTTCTGCATAAATTAGTTCCTTTGTGTAGTGTTTAAATATATTGGTTCATTTTATTTCATAGGAAGCAAGGACAGAATCTATTGCCAGACCTTTGGAAATAAATGAGGCTGAGAAGGTGATGAAAGTTGCCATTAACAGTGTTCTGGTAAGCAAAATATTGTTTCTTTGATTGTAAAATTATAATTTTTCTGCTGCAAGAAGAAATTACCTCGTTTTATCATCACCTTGGGGAAAAGAGTGCCAAAGCCATCACCTGCAGCAGCACTTGATGCATCTAAGAGCTGCTCTTAGCCCCTCTTGTGGGGGAAAATACATTGCAGTTATATTCCTGCCTCTCTTAGGAGCTTCACCCCAAAAGCTCTGCAGGAGGTGTAAAAATTGCCCAAATCAGCCCAGAAATCTACAACCTCTACACTGTCAGAGCCCTGTGACCTCTGCAGAGTCAGGGGCTGGCCAAAGGCTGAGTGAGGAGAGCTGGCACTGTGCTCATGAGGGTCCTGCCAGGGCATCCCTGTGGTGTGAAGGACTCTTTGTCTGTCCTGCACTTGCCAGCACTGTCCTTGCTCCAGTGCCTGGGTTCCTGAATTTCTGAACCTTCAGCTGCACTGTGTGAGGAGGGAGGTTAATTAACTCCCCCCAGTGATTCCTGTCAGTTATTTCACTGCAAACTGAACCCAGCCCAAGTGTTTGATTACAAGAGTGGAGTTCCAGGTTTAAACAGCCAATGGATAATCAAGAGAGATTCCAGGCAATCTCCCCTTAAATCTTGCTCCTGCTCACAGCCTGTGTGAATACTAAACGTTGTTAATATGCATTTCTTACTGCAGCTGATGAACTGAGAGCTGTGGGAGAGAAGGATTGGCTTCCTGGCAAACAGCAGTGGCACACACTCAGCTCATTAATCCTGGCCCAGTTAATGGAATGACCTGTTAGAGCTGAGCAGCACCAACACTCACTGCTGGAATTCCAGCAGTGAAATCCTCCCTCTCTCCCTCTAAACATGCTCATGGTTTCTTGAGCCTCAGCACACTGCATGTACTCAGCTCATTTGAATCCAGTGGAATATTCTCATTTCCCCTCCTGGTTCCTGTAGCATGTGTTGAAATGTTCAAGATGCTGCCTAGATTTTGAAAAAAATGGATAAAGCAAAACTTAGAAAAGGTGAAGATACTCAGATATAGGAAGTGTTTTATAAAACTGACTTGTATATTGAAAGGAGAAGAAAAATGATGGAAGGTTAAAATTCCCTAAAATAGTACCAAGAAACAAATGCTTTTCTCATCTCTTTATTCAGAGAGAATCATGGAATCATTAAGGTTGGAAACTACCTGAATGATTCCATTAAGATAAAATCCAAAAAGACCTTAATGATGCCAAAGGATCATTCTACTTCCTGCCTTCTACTGCTTCTTCAGTGAAAAGGAAAACTAAAGTTACAGCTGTGGGGTTTTCCCTTCTTTAAGAATGATGGCAAAAATACAAGATATTTTACATTTGTAAATGTCCAGTTAGTTCATTATCCTGGCCACAAAGAACCTTTGAATTTCCACTGCCTACTTGAGTCAACACAGATGAGATTATCCAAAACAACGTTCAGCATCTGAAAGATAAATTTAATTATCCCAGTTCCAGCCATTGTTTATCATCCTTCTCTTTCAGGAAGAAGTCCAAAAGACTAAAGACATGTTGAATAATGTGGCTTTGGATGAAGCCAGTTTGGAAGCCAAGATTGAAAAACGAAAATTGGAACTGGAAAGAAGCCAGAAGAGGCTGCAGACTCTGCAGAGTGTTCGGTAAAGATCATGAACTGATTATCTGCTGCAGGAAGGAGTGTGAACATAAAGGATGGAGCTGGTGAAAACAGTCCCTCTGTTCCTAGTGGCTTTTGGTGTCCACCACCAATTAAAAAAAAAATCATTCTGCAGCCCTTGTTGAGATCAGATTGCCTGGGCACTGGTACAGTCTGCCAGAAAATTCATAGAATCACAGAATCCCAGACTGGTTTGGGTGGGAAAGGCAGGGACACCTTCTCCTCTCCCAGGCTGCTCCAAGCCCTGTCCAGCCTGGCCTTGGACACTTCCAGGGATCCAGGGGCAGCCACAGCTTCTCTGGGCACCCTGTGCCAGGGCCTGCCCACCCTGCCAGGGAACAATTCCTTCCCAATATCTGCTCTAAATCTCTCCTCCTTCAGTGTGAACCCATTGATCCTTGTCCTATCACTGCAGTTGCCCATGATGAGTCCCTCTCACTCCTTGTAAGCTCCTGCAGATACTGGAGTGTTCAGGTTCACACTTTGGGTTGATTGATAGCCCTTAATTAACCTGCAGGTTTATACAATCTGCAATCTGAATATTAAAAGCAAAAAAGAGGAACTGTTAGACAAAGGAGTGGTGGAAGGAATGACCTGGATTCACATCCCCATTTTATCAGCACCACTCTGCAGGAAGTGGATTGGGTGGATGTGAAGTTCTGAGCAGCAGCAGTGGTTTTTGGGGTACATCAGTCAGCTCCAGGGTGTAATGACATCATCACTTCATCATACTGTCTAATTAAACCTGTAATGACCCAGGACAGTTTTGGAGCAATTAAGTCTCCAGCAAAGTAGGTGATTTGCCAGCCATGCTACACACTAACTTTGTGCAGTTATGGAACAGCAGGATAATTAATCTAGAATTGCCTTCTAAGGGGGTCAAAATGCTGCCTTTGTGTCTGTGTGAAAGGAAAAGGAAGCTGTACACAAAAACCTTCTCTTTGCTTTATGTAATTCCCAAGATTGTTTAGTGAGGGGCTTTGTCTTGAGATTTTATTCTCTAAAGCAGTGTGAAACCTTAAAAACCTTAAAAACAAGAGGATGTTTGGTTTTGTGGACATGGAAGGGCAGCTGCAAAACCAAAATTGCATTTCAGAATTCTGTATATAAAGAGCAATATTTAGAGACTCCTAGAATCACAGGATGGCTTGGGTTGGAAGAGACCTTAAAGCTCATCTCATTCCAAGTCCCTGCCATGGGACATCTTCCACTGTCCCACGTTGCTGCAAGCCCCATAAAACCTGGCCTTCAGCACTTCCAGGGATGGGGCAGCCACAGCTTCACTGGGCAGATTTCACTGAGTTCTCTGTGCTTGCTCTCCCCAGTCCTGCTTTCATGGATGAGTATGAGAAGATTGAGGAACAGCTGCAGAAGCAGTACAGTACTTACCTAGAAAAATTCCGAAATCTGACCTACATGGAGCAGCTCCTGGATGATCATCGACGGACAGAGCAGGAGATGTTTGAGGTAGGACTGTACAGCCTGCAGATCTTGGCCTTACAACAGCAAATGTCCTAATCCCCTTTTCCAAAGCAGCACATCAGGAGCTGATTGAGGGACAGCCCAGTGACTGTGGCTGCTCCTGGCCAAGCACAACAGCACAGCTGCATTTTCTCAGTTAATGAAGTTAAAGCAGTGTAGTGATGGCTCTTGTCAGTCTCTGTCCCCCTGACTCAGTTTCAGCTACTGGGTTTTGTTCATGAAGAATGTTTTCAGAATTTCTGATCTTCCTTTTGCTGCATACGATGGATGTGCTTACTTCTATTGTCTGCTGTCTAAGAGTTTCTCAGCATGAGGCTTTTCAGTCTCCTCAAAGCATTAGTGGAAACAGCTAAGAGCATCAGTGAGGAGATCAGATGTGCTGGGATCTTCCCCCTCATAGACTTCAGTTTTATTTGGCAGAATTCTGCCTTCTCTTGACTTGCTGAGTTCCTCATGGATAATCTGCATCTGTATCCTGTTTTGTTCCAGACTTTTCTTTGGGTGTTTACTGGACTGCAGTGCTTTCAGACAGCCTTTCCTTCAACTTCCAGCAGCTTCTTGTTTTATTGTCATCCTTCCCACTGTCATTAGCCACTCTACCTTCTGTTCTTCATTTTAAATATGTTTGAGTGAACCCTCTCCCTGGGATCTTAGTGCTGCTGGGTGTGCTGCACCTGGAATTACAGAATCACAGCATCCATGGGGTTGGAAAAGACCTCTGAGACCATTGAGTCCCATCTGGGACCCATTCCCACCTTGTCACCAGCCCGGAGCCCTGAGTGCCACATCCAGGTTTTCCCTGAACACCTCCAGGCATGGGGACTCTAGCACTCCCTGGACAGCCCCTTCCAGTGTTTAACAACCCTTTCCATGAGGAAATTCCTCCTGATGTCCAACCTGGACCTCCCCTGGCACAGTTTGAGGCCGTTCCCTTTTGTCCTGTCCCTGTTCCCTGGGAGCAGAGCCCAACTCCCCCGGCTGTCCCCTCCTGTCAGGGAGTTGTGCAGAGCCAGAAGGGCCCCCTGAGCCTCCTTTTCTCCAGGCTGAGCCCCTTTCCCAGCTCCCTCAGGAATTCTCCAGGGTGCTCCAGACCCTTCCCCAGTTCCCTTCCCTGGACCCACTCCAGCCCCACAATGTCCTTTCTGTTTTGAGGGGCCCACAACTGGAGCTGTGGCCTCATCAGTGGAGCCAATTAACCTATTATTAATCAATGCTTCCTCATTCCACCACCACCACCTTTTGGACACAGGGAAAGCCACGAGAAGTCTTAGGTATTTTGCTGCATTATTTGCCTGAGGGATAAAATATCTTTTCAAAGCTGATGTGGGCATTTGGCAACTTGTTAATCCCTGTGAACCAGTTTCCCATCAATCCCCTCTTTTCACAAGCTCTGATGTTTTTTCACCCTATATCTGAAGTCAGTTCTAGCTCTCTGTTCCAGCTCTTCACCATATCCTTGTCCCCCCTTCAAAAAAAGTCTTCCATTAAATCATAACCTTGAAGTGAAGACTAAAATCTGATTTATCTCTTCTGTTCAAATAACTGAGACTTCACAGCCAAAGGAGAAATGCTTTGAACTGAGCTACCTGAAACTGTTTATGAATTCAAGTGCAGAACTTAGTTAATGGGTTGGTGCTCAGCTCTTCAGGGGATTTTTGTTAAAAGATAATAAGACAAAGAAAAAGCCCTTTTCATTCATAGCTGTGCTGTGATTAGAATATGGAGAACACACTTTATTTTCCTTTTTTCTCCTTTCTGTGAGACTCCTGGGACCCTACCCATATGGTTTGGCTTGTGGTTTCCTAGGATAAGCAGGGAACAATGCTTCAGCCTAATGCAGTATTAAAAAGTATAAAAGCTGGTGACAAAAAGATGTTGTTTTGCTTTGCACATTTTTATCAGTTGCACCTAAAAATACTTGGAACATATAAAGGATGAGACTCTGACCATCTCTTTGTGGGCAGGAGTACAGTGACTCAGGCAGCCACGAGTGCTTTGCTGCAGAAGTTGTTGCTTTGAAGTAGAAAAGGGGGCTCTGTGTGTTTCTCTACCAGCCAAATATTCAGAAGTGGTGAAGTCCAAAATGGGATTTGAAGTAATTATGAGATGTCAGTCCTCAAAATCAAACTCCAGGAATTGAAGACTGAAAGAGGGTCAAGAATTTCCTCTGGAGAAGGCTCTGGGGAAACTTCAGAGCAGCCTCCAGTGCCTAAAGGGGCTCCAGGAGAGCTGGAGAAAGAACTGGGACAATGGATGGAGGGACAGGACACAGGGAATGGCTTCCACTGCCAGAGGGCAGGGATGGATGGGATATTGGGAAGGGATTGTTCTCTGGCAGGGTGGGCAGGCCCTGGCACAGGGTGCCCAGAGAAGCTGTGGCTGTCCCTGGGTCCCTGGAAATGTCCAAGGCCAGGCTGGATGGGGCTTGGAGCAGCCTGGGACAGTGGAAGGTGTCCCTGCCATGGCAGGGGATGGGATGAGCTTTGAGGTCCCTTCCATCCCAAACCATTCCATGATTCTAATCCGGGTCCCAACTAAACCAAGAGACTTGCTGGTGCATTCCTGCTTCCAAAGCAGTGAGGGCATGCACTGTTCAATCCATTTTGGATTAATCTCTGGCCACCCTAGGACACAAGGATGCATCTGTCACTTCTTTCAGTCTTGATCTGCTTTTCAGGTGGTGCTTCCACACTTTGGCTACTTTATGGTGAAACAAAACTGTGGGTTATTACATGTTTTTAAAAAAAGAGAACAGTTTGCTCCAAAACGATGCTTTGCATGTTGTCCTACAGTTCATAATCTTGTGTCATTTTCAGCATCAACAGAGGAAAAAATAACAAGGATAATTACATTTAATCTATCTTAAAACCCACTCACTCCAGCTGTCAGAAACACTGAAAATTATGTTGATTTTTTCCCCAACCCTGATTTGTCTTTTGTTCCACCAAACAAATCTTAATTAACTTCTGCAGTAGCAGCATAGGCAATTCTTTTATCATAGCTGTGTATTTGCTAAAGAGCTTGCCAGCAAAAAGCATCAGCAGAGTAATTAGATAAATCCAGCACTCCCTGTGCTGTTCTGAGCTCTGGTTCCTGGGCTCCTCTCCTTGACTTAGTCCATGTTTTTAGGAGTTTTTGTTCTGATTGAGAGCCTGATTCTGGTGCTGAATCATGAGCCAGATCTGTGCTGCAGTTGGACTCAGAGTGGTTGGGTATCCACAGCCACCAACCCGGACCAGAGTGCACCTCCTAATTAGCAAAGTGATTTAAAGATTTTAATTAAGTGCCACTAAGCAGTTGAGGCATTCCAGCCCCTGCAGAGCTGCTGGTTGTGTACATTTTTCCATGCTGTGGGTGTCCAGCCCCATGTGGCCCCTGGTGTTGTCAGTGACAGGGAGCAGTGGCTGGAGTGTGATCAGTGGGAGGCTCCTGCCAGGCACTGGGCTGAGAAATCTGTGTTAAAAGAACTGACAGGCTCATGTTGAGTCTGAGCCCAGCAATTAATTGGTGATGAAATAGCTCCTGCTGTGCACCTGCCTGTCTGATGTTGAAGCCCATTGAAATATATGAAAAATACAAAATGATTTGGCCATTATCACCTGGAGAAGGCAGAAGTCCACACATGACTTGTCTTTAGAGTGAATTTCTCACACTTATTGACAGCTGTCATGCACTACTAACTCATGGATCTGAGGAATTTAAACAAGGGCCTTTTGTCTTTGCAGTTTCCTTTGCCTTCTTTACCACTTTTATTATCCTTCTGTTCCTTTGTGCTGTTCATGGAATTAATCCATCTTCCTGCAGTTCTGTGCCAAGGCGGAGATTTATGAGCCATGTCTCCTCAAAGATTGTGTCTGATTTTTCTGCTTTGTAAAAAGATTCAGCACTTTGTAAAAAGATTCAGAATGAGCTAATTCATTTTTACTCTGTTTCTAAGATGGAATAGTTTTGGGTGTTTAGACACAGAAGCTATTAGAACTTTGGCTGTTGTAAAAAACCCAATTTTCAGGGTTTTTTCAGATTTGGGAGTTGAAATTCTCTCTGGATTATAAATGAATGCCTCTCTTTTAAAGGACAACACAGACTAATACAGTTCAAAAAGGTGTTTTTGGAATTAGCTTATGTAATGCCAGAACAACTTGGCAATTTCCTTGGAGAGAATGTGCTTATTCTTTCTTGTGCTTCTCAGAGGACACCCCAGGAGTATTTTCCTCTTCAGCTGCTTTCTCCTAAGGTATTTTCAGATTGTTTTTATGCTGTTAGTGTGTAATCTCAGCTGAGGAATGCCATGAACACAGAGTGGACACAGGGACGAGGATGTTCTTAGCCACTCAGTCTTTATCTTTGCTTTGGGATTGCTTAAACTACTTTTCTTTTCATCATTATGAGATTTCCAAGGGTATGTAGAGATAGAAAAACAGGGGAAGGCTTTAAGGTGAAGGAGAAGAGGTTTAGATGGGATTTTGGGAAGGAATTGTTCCCTGGCAGGGTGGGCAGGCCCTGGCACAGGGTGCCCAGAGAAGCTGTGGCTGCCCCTGGATCCCTGGAAGTGTCCAAGGCCAGGCTGGATGGGGCTTGGAGCAGCCTGGGACAGTGAAAGGTGTCCCTGCCATGGCTGGGGCTGGAATGAGATGGGCTTTGAAGTCTCTTCCAAGCAAAACATTCCATGATTGATTCTGTGGAATATCAGTAAACAGTCCTTCATGATTAATCATGCAATTCCAAATAAACAAACTGTGTTGTGACTTACCCTTTGCAATCCACCCTCACCAAATAAAATCCCTTTTTCATTAAACTCTTTTATCAGAGCTTCTGAATATGCATAATCATATTTATATGAATATATATAAATAGGGATATCTGAGTTCTGCTCTGTTCTGAGGTACCCCTTGCTTCTGCTGCTTTTTGCACTGATCTGTCCCTCTTAAGTACTAAATTCAACATTCCCACTGTGAGAGCTGTTTGCTGCAACAGCCAGCACAAGGTCAACATGAAAAGCAGATGGTTACAGTCTTTAATCTTCTAACTAATGTGCATTTGAATTATGACTACTTTAAACATTTTACAGGTGCCAGGAGAGCACTCCTGGTCCAGGATTGCTGAATTGTGTGGAATATCAGATGTAAAAGTAAGCACAGGCTGCAGAAATGTTGGTTGCTTCTATGTTGGCTTTTAGTTCAGTGTACAAGGGTGACAGTATTAGTGCACTGAGACACAGAAACCCGTGGGGAAATGTGGAATAAATTAGAACACGGGGCAGGGACTGCACAGAAAGAGAAGGGGCAGTGGAGCATAGGAGAAAAGGACAAAAGAAATTATTGGCTGAGAAATTATGATTATAGAAAGGAGAAGCTGGAGATAGGAGGTGGGAGTGTGTGTGGAAAGTGCATTAGGGAAGATGAAAAGGTTCTGTGGGCATTCATTCCACTGAAATAAAATCCTGCAGTCCCCTGCCAACACAATGGCAACGTCCTGCCTGCCTGCTCCTGGGGCTCTGTTTATACTCTCTCCCATTAAAACTGTGGGAGAACTTTTTGGGAAATGCAAACAATTGAGATCAATTGATCTGAGATCAACTGAGTGCTCAAAAATCCGTGTTTTCATAGGGATATCTGGATGTCTGATGTGCCAGGTGGGAGACAAACTTGCCTTAGGATCCCAGATTTGGAACCATTTGACTCACAGCTTCAAGTTCTTCATGTCTGACACACTCCAGAGCTCATTTTATCACAGAGCCAGAGATCAAACAAGAAATTCTTGAATCCCAAATCACTTACAGGCTTTTCTAAGCAATGGAAAAAATCATATTCTGCCTCCAGCTTCCCCTGAAGGGTAAAGAGGTTTCCTTGTGCCTCAGGGCTTGGTGCTGTGGTTGGATATGAACCTTCTGTAAAGGTTGCTCAGGCTGGTTCCTTCCTGCTGCTGTTACAAATCTGTGCTAATTCTTTTATAAATTAAATACTCTGCACTGGAGGAAGGAACACAGAGAGGATCTGCTGAGTTTTGCAGCCAGGGTGAGTTTGTCATGCCAGCAGCTGTTTCTGGGAAGGGTGAGATGTTATGGCTCTCACTGACAGCATGGCTCAGAAATCCATGGGTGACTGTCACAAAGAGAAATCAGAACTATCTGATCTTGAATAAATTCAGTTCTTAACTTATCTCACAAATTTCTTGTGCAGTGACTCCAGTGGAGAAGAAGCAATGCATGAGAACAATCTCTAGTGCATTCCAAAGCACTAGAAACCTTGTAGGTTTTACATCTTCTCTTTACCCAGCTTCAGTTGGGAAGAAGATGAATAAGTGTGTGATTCACGTTATGATCTCCCTGCTTTCCCTGCATTATCCTTTTGAATATTCACAAAGACTTTAGATATCTAAAATATGTAACAGAATTCACCTGAAATTCACTCAGAATAGGAGACAATCAGATTACTTGAAAAAAACACTGATGAAGAAGATCAATTTCTGGTTTTCCCCAGAGATCAGCATTTAAATCATCGAGAAACATTTAAACATGTGATTGAAAGAAAAAGCTAAAATAACTCTTAATTTGGGACTGATGCTTGGTGCTTTGCACCAAATGAGATAAGTAGGTAGTGTTAAAATGATGTATAGGAAATTGAGGAGGTTTATGCTCTGCTGCAGGTACTTAGTGACGAAAAGGAGCTGTGAGAGTGGCATTTGATTTGCATAAACATGCATAATCTCATCAGGTGCAAAACAGTGAGGTCTGAGTCTTTAAATAGGAAAATAATTCTCAGTTTTCTGGCTGCACCAGAACAATTCCTAGTTGAGTTCTGTGAGATGTGAAAGTGGAACACTGTGCATGTGTGAAAGGTGGCTCTCTGAGATAAATGTCCTGGTAGAAGCCTTGGCAGGGGCAGTCACTGTCCTGTGCAGTCCCTGCCTCCTCCTCCCAGAGCTCTGGGATCCTTTGGAGAGGATTCTGATATTGGGATAACCCCTGGGCCCAACTCTGCATTTCAGCAGCTTTGCAGCAGGGTCAAACATCAGGACCAAGGAAAGGCGAGAAATCTCAGGACAGACTGCACACCTTTCTGCCTGGGTGCTGGAATCATATTTATTTTGCTGGAAATCCAGTTCTATTCCCATTTGGACTTACCTTGAGCATGATGTACTTCCAAAATCAGTGGAAACCTCCATTATAGGACACTATATTGTGAGACTCTCCTGGTTTTTGTTAAATTTGCTGACCTGGAGAGCTGAGTGTCCTCCTCAGACTTTGCTCCATCTGTGAGAGGACTGAGGAGGAACCTGCCCTGTGAAGCAGGGTCTGAGTCCCCTTGGCAGTGCCACATTCCCTGGAAATACCTGCTGCTGTCCACCTTCTACTGAGAAACTTCACAGAGTGCACCCTGCATCTCAGTTCCTGCTCAGCCACCAGGGTGTTTAAACCAACAGCTCCAGTTTCTAAATCCATAGAGTAAACTGGAGTGGAGCTCTCCTGTGTCCCTGCTATTCCATGGAGAAGAGCAGAGCTATGGAAACCAGAGAAGCAGGATGTGTAAGGTAAAACCTGCTGGTGTTGTCCATTGCTGCTTGCCCAGAAATGATTTAACCTGCTCTTTCTTGTTAAAGAACCTGAGCCTGATGCATGAACAGTCCTAGAAGCTGTGCTTGTCACCCCCTTCCTAAAGAGCTTTGTCTGCATCATTACTCACCTGCACTTCCTTCTTCTCCAACCCACCACAAGGAGATGTTTGAAAATAGTTTTATTCCAGTCATTTGAGGAGTAGGTAGAGCATTGTCCTGGGGAGCAGGAAGTAGGAGTGCAGATGTTTTCAAGCTGGAGAAATGCTATGAAGCAGGTCTGTGATTCCTGTGCTTGGGCTCTGACAAGAGTTAGAGAGAGGCTTGATGGTGCTGCCACTTCATTTGGGTGGGAGATCAGGAATGAAGTGTTCCTCAGCCTCCTGTTGAAGAGGCTCTTGTGAGAAATGAGGGTTGTATTGAGCTAATTGATCTCAAGATAGAAAGCAAAAAAGTCCATTATCAGTTCCTGGAACCCTCAAGTTCACCAAGAACAGCTGCCCTTTAATATGGTAAACACTCTCCTTGAAAAGCCTGAGTAATCCTGACCCCCTGGAAAACTTGAGCTTTGTGCCACAGGCAGAGGATAATTCAGGAGTTGGAGTGTGGCAGGGATGAGGCAGTGACTGCTCTGTGGTGCTGAATAAGACACTGCTGTGCCTCCTAACTTCCAATCAGTGTTAATTTGGATGATGATTTCTTCAGGCACTGCAAACTGACCCCAGGTTTACACTGCAGAATTGTACATTAATTCAAATAAATTACACATCCAAACAGTATCACTTGTAAGCTCACTACAATAAAGATGGAATCCATGAAGGGAATGTTCAATGAGCTGTTACTGAGTCATTAGAATTCATCCCTTCCACAAAAGCAAATAGGAGAAATGGAGAGTTGTCATTAGGGGAAATTTGCATTGTATGTAATGCTGAATACAGAGCACATCTGATCCACAGGATAAAGTCCCCCCTCTGTCATGTTATTTTAGGTAGTAGAGAACTTGTCTGTGTTATTGCTGACTTGAAGCTTCTTGTATGAAATGATTTTGCCTGGAAAATTCTGGGCAGAAAATGTTAGTTTGGATCTCTTTTTTCTTTCCTTAGCTCTGTTTAGATTTCTCTCAGAGCTGGCAGATGATTTAAAGGTCTGTGCCCTGCACTGGTCTCATGCAGCCTCTGCCAGCACCTTCCCAATCCTTCTGTCTCCTGTATCTGCACAGACCTCCTGAGCTGTGCCCTGCATGGACAGTCACACAAATCCTCAGCAGAGAGCTCAGTGCTGTTTCCTTGGATGTTCTGCTCCCTTGGCTCTGACCTGTGGTTCCTGGATGGGTCAGGAGTATTTCTGCCATCACAGAATGGTTTGGGTTGGGAGGGACCTTAAAGCTCTTCCAGGGCCAAGGGCAAGGACACCTTCAGCAGCCCAGGGTGCTCCAACCCCCTCCAACCTGGCTTTGAAACCAGCACAGCAGTGCAGAGAAGTATTTGAGGTGGAAAGTTTTGAGTAGGGATTTGTTTGTTGTCTTTTGAGGTTTTTTGAATAGAAGACAAGTCAGCTTTTAAACCTGCTTTCTTGGTCACTGACAGATCATTCTGTTCCAAGCAAGGTCAGCTGTGGCATGAGATTTTATCCAGTCCAGTCCTCAAAGCCTCCCAAGGACAGAGACTGTGCAGCCTCTTTGGGCCAGCTGGGCCCTGTTTGATCATTCCAATAGGAAACATGTACTGTGCACAGTAAAACGTGCAGTAACCTCTGCAGAAAGGTTTTATATTGCATCAAAAGTCACTCCAGAATCATGCTGGGGGAGAATAACTCATTTGCTGTGTGAGGATACAAGGGGAGTGCTTGGAGAGAGGCAAAGAGAGTTCACACAGAACATGAGCAGGGCACCCAGGTCAGCAAACACATCCCACAGGGTGAGAACAAACAATTAGCAAGCTGCCAGTCCTCACCCTGAATAATCTCCTGCTGCTGAGTTCCAGGGGGAAGGTGTTGATGTCCAGGTTATGGACTGTGCTGTTCCCTTCCAACTCCAGTTCATCTGTTGGTATTGCAGGGCTGGGGCTGGATGAAGTCAGCACTTGTCAAGTAATTAAGGAAGCTTTAGGAAGAAATGTGTGAGAAATATTAAATCAATCTGATTTAAAAATAGTTGCTGTGGTTTGGTTTTGAATGCACTTCACTGTCTGGCTCTGTGTAGCCTGAGCTGGTGTCATTGAGAGCTGCTCTGGTGTAAATCAGACTAAAATCTCATCTTTTCCTGCTTTCTGCTATGTGTGAAGGCTCTGCTGAACACCTGTCCCACACATCCCTGATGGAAGTTTTCCTTCCTAAAGACTTTCCCTCAAAACAAAGTCAGAATAGCTGGTGATAGGACAGAGGGAAACGGCCTCAAGTTCTGCCAGGGGATGTTCAGGCTGGATATCAGGGAAAATCCCTTCACAGAAAGGCATTGCAGTGGTGGGGTCACCTGGAAGCATTCAGAGAACAAGTGGATATGGCACTTGGGGACATGGTTGATAAAAAACCCCTCAATCTCAGAAGTTTTTTCTAACCTTAATGATTCTGTGGTTCTATGAAAACCTGTGCTAGCTTTTTTTTTTTACTCTGGTAGCCTTGCTTGATGAAACACTGCACTCACACTAGAAAGCATTTGTGCTTTTCCCCTGATTTTCTTAATGGCATGAAAGACACTCTGTTAATTAACACATTTGTCCTTGAAAAAAAGAAACCTTTCAAGGAACTTCTGAGGTGTTTTTGTGACTCCTCTTGATGAAAGTAACCTTCAGTAGTAATCTAACAGATCTAATTGATTATTTTGATAAATGTGAGTGCTGGAACTGGTCTGCCAGAATTTATTAGGAGACACCATATTTCTGTAATCCCTGTGGGATCACAGCTCTGCACACTCTGATTCCTCCTGGTTTGTTTCCTACAATGGATGCACTTGTGTTCAGGCACATGAGATGGGATCCCACTTGTTTTACCTTCAGAAGGAACATTCCAGAGCCTGTCCACAGTGCTCTGTCTCTTGTCAGGATCATCACCATCATCATCATTCCCTGCCAGACTTTTCAAGCCCTGCTCATAGCTCATAGCTGAGCAAGCCCCACTGTTTCAGGTGGGTCTTGTCTCTGTCCCACCATTCCTCAACAGAACAAAAAAGAACAAACCCTGCAGCATTGCAGTCTAGTCAAACATAACTACAGCCATGTTCCCATTCAGAACAGGAATTTTGGGGGAGGGATTTAACAGTAGTGCAGCATCCAGCAAACATCATCTCTGCTCTTAAAGAGCAGCTCCAGGTGGGTTGGTACCTCCTGTTTCCATGAACTTCAGTCCCTTTCCCACTGGTCTTGGCAGATTTCCTGTCATTGAGAGTTGCCACATTCTCATCAGGCCCCTCATGATTTCTCCTCATCCTTTATCTCCCTTCTGCTGAATGAGTGGCCACTCTCTTACCAAAATCAGCTGCCTCAGTGTAGCAGGAACTGATCTCAGGTGCTTTGTTCTGTGACAAAGCCCAAATGAAGTCAAGGTCAGCTGAGCCCTTCAATCCAGCAGCAAATTGTTTTCCTTCCTGCAAAGGTAGTCCGGAGCAGTGGGAGCACTGTAAATCACTCCAGAAAAAAAACAGTAGGAAACATTGTTTTCCCTTGCTAAGATGAAAACATTAGACAGAGAGACAATTCTGGTTTTGGGAGAGTGTCTGAAAAGAAAAGGAATAGCTAAGGCAGAAATTGAAATGCTTGATCCAAATGTAAAAAGTCAGTGAGCTCCAGTTGTTCTGTGCTTTTGTACTTATTCCCTTCCTATTTCACCTACTTCTTTCCCTTTCCTTTCTATTTAGTGGTAATTGTGTCTGCCAGCTGGCTGCAGGGTACATATTATTTGTATTCAAAATCCTGCTGGTGTTTAAAAAAACAAACTAAAAAAACCCCTAAAATATATATTATAAAAAAAATAAAAAAATAAAAAAAAATAGCTGAGCTGTTTTAAATGGTCAAATACTGCATCATTTTTATTCCTCCTGGTTTTGAGCTGCCAGACTTGGTGCTTTGCAATCTGCAGGGGCAGAGTTGTCTTCAATCTCATGATTCATGAATTCTAGCTTGATGTTATGGTTTAAAGCAGAACTCTGGAACATCAGGTGCTTCATAAAGGACTAGCAGCCTGGTCAGTGGCTTATCCAAACCCTGGATCTTGAGGCAAACACTGAGTCAGTGGCAGAGCAAGTTGTCTCTGGGTCTTCTGCTGTGGGATGTTCCCCATGGCCTCTGTTTAAAAACAAAATCACCCCAGAGTCTGCACACTGGCACTCAAAACTATTTCACATGTGCAGAGAGCAATAGATCAGATCATTAAAGCATTCTGACACAATTTGTTGCAAAGACTTTCATAGGTATTAGGTGGAAAATGATCTGCTTTGCCAGTTGAGGAAGACTGAGATGCAGAGTATCTGTGTTGTCTCATTCCAAATCCAATCTACAAAAAAACATTTTTCTTGTGTGCTGGACAGGTAACATTTCTGTAACAACAGAAAATGGGCATGAAAAATGTCCAGTTGATTGTAAACATAGGTGAAACTGGTTTGATTTAGAAGCCTCTGTGTGTCACCAGCAGGGCTCTGCATTTCCTGCAGCTCCTGTCTGTGGGGGCTCTGTGTGTCACCAGCCAAGGCTTTGCTGGTGGCCAAGGACACCTGAGCCCTGGTGCTGAGAGCAGGGCCAGGCCAGCAGCAATGAAAGCAATGAAAAGTCACTCTGAGCTGCTGTGAGGGAACTTCTGCACTCTTTGAACACACAGAACAGGCTGCCCAGGTAGGTTGATCAGTCTGTCCCTTGGAGATCTTTAGGGCTCAATAAGTTCCAGCCCTGAGCACTGGGATCTGATCCCACTGCTGGTCCTGCTGGACCTGGAAGGTTCCTTGGATCCAGGGTTGTTCAGAGGGTCTCAGTGTCAGCCCTGCCTTGCTGCCTATTTCCCTCAGCTATTGGCAAAAATTTCTCCTTTGGGCAGATTTACACCCAGGAGAGGCTGCATAATGTATGAGGCAGAGAAGGAGAATTTCCATCTGTCTGCCCCTAAAGCAGAATTTTCAGCCTCAGTGATACCCTGAAACCCCTGTGAGTCTCTGAAGGGGCAGGTTGGTTTGGATTTTGTGTTAATTGGTACTTAAATTGTGTTGATTTGACACTCTAATTCCCCAGTGGGAGCTGCCATTTCATTTGAGTAAAATTCACTTGTAGAGGATGATCCAGAGAGTTTCCCTGCTGCAGCTCTTTGGGTACTGGAGAAACTGAACAGGAGCTTAAACAGTGGCTCCTGCTCAGGCCCAAAAATGCAGCTTTGGTGATCACAGGCATTCAAAGCCTTTACAAAATTAAGTAATAAATTCTGTTTACTTTCTAGATTTTTGAATTGCCATCCTTTCTGCTCCCTCTTTGAAGATGTCACTTGCTAAGGACAGTAACCATCAGTTCACCGATGCTCTCCTGGTTCTGTTTTGGAGCTGCCCTTTTAAAACATTTTCTGTTGCTGCAGTTTTTGATGAGCTTCTGCAGGATGTGGCAGTGATGGAGCCAGGAGCTGCTTTGGAAGGGAGGATGCACAGGCTCAGCAGGTCCCTTGGGCAGACAGTGGTGTGTGACCAGCAGTGCATCAAGTTATTCAGAAACCTAAACCAGAATTCAGAAAAACAGCATTTTTCCTGCCAGTTAAGTGTCTGGGCTGGTTTAAAATGAACCAGCTGAGCTGCTGGCAGTGAAAGGCTGGATGAAAGGGGGAGAAGTGGCTCATCTGTATGCATAAACATTCTTTTAGCCTTCATTACCCTTGTAGTTTAAGTTCACAAACCCCACCTTCTTAACCCTGCTGTTTACCCCACAGGTGCAGCACCCCATCCTCCAGTCAGGACCCTGGGTAGGCACATGCTGAGCTGCACTGGAGAATTTGCCTGGCTTCATTTTGTTTTGATGGATGAGTTTGCAGCAGGTTCCTTTTGTGTCACTGCCCAAGTGCTTTTCTGGGAGCTGGAGAGTGGGAGAAGGGAAGGAGCAGGGAAGCAGGGCAGAGGAGCTGCTTATTTCTCTGAATTGGAATTGCCAGCTTCAGCTGTGCTGGTGTGTGCCTGGAACTGCAGTGCCAGGCAGTGATTATGTCTGTGCTGATTATTTCACTGCACTGGGAACATTCTAAATGTGCTTCATGGGCTTATGAATTTGGCCCCATGACATTTGGGAAATGCCCTTTCCTTTTTATGCTGGTTTTTCCTTTCTCTGTGTGGGCTGCAGCCCCCAGTGGGGTTGGGATCCAGGTAAGGGATGGATCCCTCATGTATCCATTTGTCCCAAGGACAGAGCAGGGGGGAGGCTGCCTTGGGAATGGGGGCAGAGGCTTATTTACAGCACTGACCATAATTAAACCTTAGGGCTTGCTGGGAGGAAGAGGTAAAGATAAAAAAAAGATAGCAATTGTGAGTCTCAGTGAGAAAATACTGAGACTCATTGATGCAGGAGGAGGCCTTGGATGGCCTTGGAATGACCAAGGGAAACACTGTTAGCTGGAGACCTCTGAAAATTTTGCCTCAGGTGCACACATGTTTCAATTGTCATCATTTTTGAAAAGGCTTTGCTGGCACTGAGGAGGTGGAGAGTGTTAATCATGAAGAAGGAATTCATAAAGAACATTTTCCTCCACAGAGTGTTTCAAATGTTCTGAGTCTACATGAAATGAGATAAAAAACATGCTTGTGTCCTTCCCTCGCTTGTTTTTGCAGGAATTAGCTTCTCCCTGCAGAGCACACTCATCAGGTTGAGATTTCAGTAGTCCTGGTGATGCAAGTTGCTGCTGGAGGGTCTCACTCCATGGGATTTGGCATCCTGACCTTTCTGCTTTATGCCCCTGGACACTGTCACAGCTGCTTCAGTTTTGCAGGGTTCTTCCTTTGGTCCCAAGGATCCATTAGCAATATTCCTGTCTCTGTTAGCACTGAGAGTTTGTAGAGCAGACAGTTTGTGTCATTGTCCAAAGCAGATTTTTGGGTCAGGATTTATTTCCTTTAGAGAGGTTCTGAGCTCTTTCTCACCAGGTACAGGTGACACATCACTTCCACTTGGAAACATCTTCCCTGCAAGCTTTTCCAGCATGAATTTCAATTCCCAGGACAGATATTTATCCTAAGTTGTGTTGGACAGTTCCACTCTATCCCCAGACCTCTATTTCCAGCAACTTCCTCATGTGCTGGGTGGGCCTTGGAGGTTCCTTTCTCAGCTTCCACACTTGTGGAAATGAATTTCCACATGAAAGTGTAAAGAGCTTGTGTTCCATTCCACATTTCATGCTCTTTCTTTCCCCTGTCCCATGGATATTTCAGCTGAGTCCACATTTCCTTCCCACAAGTGCAGTCTCTGTGTGGAGGTCTGATCACATCAGAGTTACTGGTGGTTTTAATTATAATCATATTTTGCATAGAAAAAATCAAAGGCTCAGAAAAAATTTATTTCAATCCACAATTAATTAACTTGCCTCTGCCTGACTGGAATTGAAGAGACTAAAATTAGCAAAATTTGTGGCTAAATCTTCTATCAGCTGTTGCCAGCTGTTCATGTTGGGGGTTCTGGCTGTGCCTGATTCTGTGCATTCATATCTTACCTAATCAATCATGTTTAGCTTGTTTTTCACCATTAGCATTACCCAAATTTAAGCTAAATGTCATTTAAAATGGGCTAGAAAGGTCCCATTCTGTGACTTTTTAGTGTCATGACCTTCATTTGGTTGATTTTCCTTTGCATCAGGGTGGTGTAATAAATACATGGCTGTACTTTTCCAGCTCATTGATTGGGTTGTTTGCTCCAGTTTGGTTTGCATGCTTGGAAAGGTGTGGATGCTTTCTTGTTTGGATATGTGTTAGAAAGTGCATTTCACAAACCAGTTCTGGTTTTTAATGGACTGTTGGCTGAAGACAACTACCAAAGCTTTTCAAAGCAGCAGCAGTCATGTTCTGTGGGATGAAGAGAAACTCATTTTCCAAGGGTAAGTGATGTTTCACCCAGTGGGGATGTAAGGTTGAATTTCAATGCACTGTTTGACCTGGGCTTTATATCCTGACCCTCACAAAGCAAGCAGGAGCTCCATGTTTCAAATCACACCTGTTTTTTTTCCATAGAACATTCTCAGTGCTGACATTGTCTAGTCCCATTCCCCCTGTGGCAGCTTTCCCAAGGCAGCTCTTTTCTCCTCTTGCAGGAAGCAGCCAACATGTTACGTCTCATTCAGAACAGGCTGAAGGAGGAGGAGCAGCACCTGCTCAAGAGTGGAAGTAAGTGGGATTTCCTTCACCTCTTGGAGTAGCAGAGGAGTTGCTAAGTGCTGGCTACTCCATGTGTAAGTGTCCACTTCCAAGGGGGTGGGGGGTGATGACAGAGTTGGCAGGCAGGGGTACAAGTAGAGTCATGACAACTTGAAAGGACAGCAGTGAAATGTTCTGTGAAATGTTCTGTGAAATGTTCTCTGGGAATGTTCCTCTGGGAGTGTTCCCTGCCTTGGCAGTTTCACCTGCAGAGCTCAGGAATGACCACAGTCAGCCACTGAATGCTGGGCAATCCCAGAGCAGATTTAGGCTTCATTTTACTCCTCCCACCTGGGCTGGCTGGGGACACAGACTTGTCCCAGCACCAGGGGATTGCTGGCTTGAGAGCAGACTTGGACAGAGGATTCTTCTCAGCCAAATGCTTCATGGAGGTGAATAGTCCTGCTGGTTTGTGCCTCATCACACACATGCTGGGGTGTCCTGCAAAACCAGAGTGTCCTTTCTGGCCCCAACTTCTGTCCTCAGCACTTGTTGAGGACAGAGTTTGGTTCTGTGTTCAGAATTATTCTTTATTACACAGATCAGAACTTTCCCAGATGAAAACTCACAGTTTAAAATCATCTCTGATATCATCAATCTTCTCAATAGGATCCACATTTGCCTCCCTGCATTTGTTTGATTTTAGTGTACCTGCAAAATGGGAATGCAAATAAAATTTGGGTTTTTTTTTTTCCTTTTTTTACTAAAATACTTCTTAATTAATTAGGATCAGAGGGAATTAATGACCTCTTGAGACTCTGTAGAAAGCTCACAAACCAGATACTGCTCTTTTTGAACCAAACACCAGCCAGAACTTGATCATTAACTACCCCTGTGAACTTAATATTGCAGTCTGTGCATTTTTATTTGATAACTGGGAGAAACTAGGAAGAAAGTTAGTTCTCAGGATCAGAGAGAAGAGAGTTCATGAAAGCTAAAATTGAGTAAAGACATAAAAGTTGCACTTCACAGTTTGTTTGTTGTCTGAGATTTTCAGAGCAAACTCATGAAAGAGGAAATCCACTGATCTCTGTCCATCTTTGATCTCATATCAATGAAATAAAGAGTGAAGAAGTTTTAGCTGAAATACAGGATTTGTAATGTAAACTACAAAATGTGTAATTATTTTAAGGGTTTATTTGCATGAAAAAGTCCAAGTCCTGCTCTCTGACAGTTTTTGGGATAAAAAAGTTGAGGAGGAGCTGGGCATCAGTCACCAGTAACTGGCAGTGTGAGGTGTAACATGAGAATTTGCTGCCCTGCTTTGTCTTTGTCTGTGGATTTTCAGCTGGAAAACTGTTCTGTCATTTTGCATCTCTGAAAAAAAGGAACTTTGCCTTTTAGTGACTGATTTAACTGCCACCTAAGAATGTGATTATTACTTTTAATGACCTCAAATATTACCATAATACATCTTAATTCAAGTACCTAATTGTCATAATTAGCATTTATTCTAGTGAGAAGAGCACCAGGATCCTGCTTTCCAGAGCTGGCTCATTTATTGACTGTCCCAACACCTTGGCAAACCGAGTCATCTCTGTCAGCTCCACCCTACCTTTGTCTGGGAAAGTCTGCAGTGGAGCTGAGACAGGAAATTTGGCTCTCTGGGACTGTTTTGCGGTCAGGAGCACAGAGATTAATTAATGGAATGCTGTGAAGCTCCCCAAGAGCACAGTCTGCTCACACTTAACAGCCCTTAGAGCAGACCCCCCTCTCCTCTGCTCGTTATTAATTAAATGCTGCCCTTTAAACAATCCAAACCCAAGAGATTTGCTTTGGTGAGAGAATGCAGAGGTTGGTGTCTCACATTGCACAGTTGGTTTACAGAGCAGCTGTGTTAATCCCAGGATCCTCATCACAGGGAAAAATACACATTTGGCACAAGAGGAAACCAAGAGCAGCAGAATGGGCTCAGCCCCACTGAGCAGCTTTGCCTGCCCACCCTCCCCCAGGGTTAATTGTGCAACTCACACCAGAAACAGGGATCACCTGAGGGATGGAATTTCTGCTGGAGAGGATTCCCAAGGGAGCTGCAGCTGGATCTGGCAGTGATTTTATCAAGACTGCTGTGAGCATGGTGAGGAAATGGTGTGAGGTGCTGCAGCCTTGAGCACTTAAAGCTTGCAGCTGTTTGGGTTTTGGGTGCTGCATGCTCCAGTGACAGGGAAGAGTAAAGAATTTCACCATCAGAAACATCTTTCTGAAGCAGGCTCTTGGAGGAAAAAATATTTCATAGAATCCCAGACTGGGTGGGAAGGGAGCTTAAAGCTTGTCCCATTCCCCTGTCCCAGGTTGCTCCAAGCCCCGTCCAGCCTGGCCTGGGACATTTCCAGGGATCCAGGGACAGCCACAGCTTCTCTGGGCACCCTGTGCCAGGGCCTGCCCACCCTGCCAGGGAACAATTCCTTCCCAATTTCTTGTCTAAATTGACCTTGTTCAGTTTAAAACCCTCACTCCTTGTCCTGTCACCACAGGTCCTGCTAAATACTTCATTATTCCACTTCCATTTTTGAGTGATGCCCCCCAAACAAAGCAAGGATGTTTTATTCCATCTTTGGGAACTTAGGGATTTGTTGACACCAAGATGGTTGAAGTGGGCCCTGCTCTGACTTGGTCTTGCTCATGCAGCAGGTTCTGGAGATGAAGGGATGGGTTCCTTCTGTGCTCACTGGAAGCTGGGCAGGCTGGCCTGCTTCTCCCAGTATCCCAGGACTCCCTGGCTGATTCTGGAATGTTGGGGTGGGGGAATGAGCTGCTTTGGAAGAGATTCATTGCTTCCCTCCTCAGAGGGGCTGCAGGGGCAGTGCCCCCAAAAGGAACAGGGCAGGTTCTCTCACTGCTAACATTTTGCCCCTGGGAGCTGCAAAACACTCATGAGGCTTTTCTAACAGCATGAGCTGGCAGGTGGTGACAAATTTGTTGCCATAAACAGCTAAAAGTCAGCATCTTCTCTGTCCTGTGAGCACTGCTGCCTTCACCTACCCTGGAACTGTTCAGCTCTCACATTGTCTGGATCCCCTGACTTCATCTCCTGCTAATTTGGTAAGAAGGGTTCCAAATTAACATTTCATTTCTCTCTGCAGTGAAGCTGCAGGATTTTTGGTCAGCTGTCAGTTGAGTTTCAGGCTGAGAAGCCTAAATCCTGTTTCTCATAAAGGAGAGCTGTGAGATGGAGGTTGAGTTGTGCAGATCTGTGTTAAGAATAAAGTCCATGGATATGGACTTTCACATAAAACTGGCAAACTTGGTTAGTGTTACTGATCAACAGTCTGGTTCTTTTTTCTTTTGCTTCCACACATTGTAAATCAGCTTTTCTCTCTGACAGAGCAACTCCATAAAACCACTGCACTGAAAAAAATAACCAAAAAACCAACATTAAATTGTCTGAAATACTGTTCTTAAACAACATGAAGATTTTGAACTCTAGCTACAGATCAGGCTCTGAGTATTATCTGCCTGATGAAAATACACACAATTAAGCATTTGCAGCAGTATAAAAATGTCTTTTGTGCTGAGCAGGGAGGAAATTGCTGTTATTTTTCTAATCTTTGCTTGGCAGAAGTTGTTCTTAGGCTGATCCAGGCAGTGGTGTCTCACTGCTGGTGTCTCTCTGCTGCCCCTGTGCCACATCCAGGACTGGTACCACGTAACAAATCCAAATGCATGAAACTCAGGGCTTGGTTTCTTTGTTAATGGCAAAGTGACAGCTAAAACAGTGTGTTAGACACTGCTTGGATGAAGGCTGGAGACAGCACTCCTGTCAGGTGTGGGTACTGGATGCTCTGGTACTGGACTCTGGGAGAGGAGAGGCCAGGGAAGATCACTGATAACAGCAGAAATTCAATTTATTTCCGCAGGTTTATCCAAAATTACAAGAACTTCCTTCAGCAGAAAGGAACAACTTGCAATGTATCTAGGCTGAAATATTTTTTCAGACTCAGCAGCTTATTGCACTTGAAGATCTTTCTTTTTCTTTTTTTTACACACTTTTTCCAATGCATTTTCTCATATTCTTCAAGAGCTTTTTATCAATTTAAAAGCAGGCAATGCAGAATCACAGGATCCCAGAGAGGTTTGGGTTGGAAGGGACCTCAAAGCCCATCCAGTCCCTCCCCAGCCATGGTCAGGGACACCTTCCACTGTCCCAGGCTGCTCCAAGCCCCATCCAGCCTGGCCTTGGACACTTCCAGGGATCCAGGGACAGCCACAGCTTCTCTGGGCACCCTGTGCCAGGGCCTGCCCACCCTGCCAGGGAACAATTCCTTCCCAATATCCCATCCATCCCTGCCCTCTGGCAGTGGAAGCCATTCCCTGTTGTCCTGACACTCCAGGCCCTTGTTCAAAGTCTCTCTCCACCCTTCTTGTAGGAATATATCTGAACTATATTTTTTAAAAAGTAAAATATTTTGTTTTGAAAGCGTAAAAACATAAACAATTTGAATTTTTCAAAATATTTCCTGTAATTCTTTTGACCAATGTTGTGCCCAGGATTAATTTCTATATGCAGTATTTGCTGTAAAACCGAATTTTTCATTGACTGTGCCACTTTCTTCTTTTTGTGCTGCTCCACTCATTCCACCCTGCATCCTCTTGCTTGGTCTGTAGAATGAATAACCACTCATTTTCCCCAGCATTTGGAAATCTGCACTACTTGAATCTTGTTCAGCAGCAACCAGAGGATTTAACTGATGCTCCTGAGTGCACCCTTTCTACTCCAGAGCTGATGCTTTAAAATCTGCCAGCAGACAAAACAAAAAGCCCCATTGCAGCAGCTGTGGGATTTGAGGGGTAACTCCTGGATGATATTGCTGGTGCTCAGTCCATCCATCTTCTTGTAAGAGACACTTGGAACTGCTCCACAGGAGCTTTGTGCTGTACTTGTTGGGTAATTGCAAATTCATGGTCTAATTTAATAGTGCTTGGATGGATTTTTGGCATGTAAGACTGTTAGAAATAGTTCTGGTCACCAAATATGACCTCTTTATCAAATGGGCCCAAAAATAACCTAACTGCTCACTTCTGCTCAGACTCCAAATCCCAGTTTAAGTGGAGCTTGTCATCCTGAGTTAATTTTAATTATTTCAAGTGGCTGAGACCTGTTGGTTCCCCAGGTTAATCATCCTTAATGATAAATTTGGAGTTTGGATGCTGTAGATAGACCAGGCTGGATGGACCTGGAGCAGCCTGGGTTAGGGGGAGGTGTCCTGCCCATGGCAGGGCTGGAATGGGATGAGTTTAAACTCCCTTGCAACCTAAATTATTCCATGATTCTGTGATCTTAAAATGACCAGGCAGGGTAAATAAGTGCACTTAGAGCTACCTCTGCAAACTTCTTGTTGCTGTATGTTGCTGTTACTGCCCAGTTTTTGGCTGCACAGCCAAAAGAACCAAAAAGTCAAAGAACATCCAAGTTTTCCACTGGAATTCCAGGAGTTACACACATCTGGACCTTGCTCAGTAGCTCTCAGTACCAGGCTGAATTCTTCTTAGAGACCAGATGACAGATCTCGGTTTTGTGCTGAGGACAAGGGACATTTCCTCCAGATATTTTTATACCCAAGCCTTTCTTTCCCTTCAGATGGCAGAGCTGTGGGTTTGGGAGCGTGCAGGCTGCTCCAGAGCCTGGTGCTGTGGGTTTGCTGTGGCAATAGGATGGGTTAGGCAGAGCTGAGGCTTTCCACAGGCACTGGGAGAAATCACAGTGGATAGACACATCAGAAATCCCAATCCCACCCCCTTTGGTTTTTGCTGTTCCCTTATTTCCTGCTAGCCATTAACTGGATTTCATTTGGGATCAAGTGGCTGTCAGTTGCCCATTTGATTGTTCTCATGATGTTTTCTCACCAAAACCAGCATCCTGCTGAGTGCAGTAATTGCTGTGGAGCCAGTGCCTGTGTTTCCAAGGCAGTGATTTTCTACACAGCACTTCCAGCTAATTCCAGAGCATATCAATAAACAATGGCCACTGTGCTCATTATCCTCACCACAGTAACTTCTTCTTTTACAGCTGGATACCTTTACTTGAATATTGATATAAACTACCAAATCTGCTATGAAATCACCGCTAAGTTATTAAATCATGCTGGTTTTCCTTCAAGCATTGCAAATTACCAGAAATTAAATCATTTCAATATAGTATTATCTGTCCAGGTTTCAGCTGTGGCTTTTTTTCTGGGAGCAGGAACAAAAATCCCACCTTTGGAGATCAGTGGAAGCAGGATGTATTTTTTGTGGCTGGACAGTTTTAAAGGAAACTAATTTAGTTGACTGAAACCCATGTTTATGAAATAGAAATGTTGAAATGAAAGGCAAGTGGGGTTTAAAATCCCACTATATCCTCCCTCAGCTAGGCTGATATTTGGAGTGTTTTCTGTGCAGCAGAGGCAATCACACCAGTGGGCCCAGCACAATTTACAGACTTATTCTGCTGATTACCTTTTCATAATAAAAATACAAGAGCTGCTTAAAACCTCAGTCTGAAGCTTCTGGAAGCTGCCAGCTTGGCCTCAATTGGAGGACATGGATTGCTGAATAATAATAAATAAGTCTGTTGTGAGCATTCCAATAATCCTCATGTAAACCCATATAAATCTCATAAGCCAGCTCCATTCACTGGGTTCTGTACTCCATGTACAAGCACGTGGCAATTTCTGGTGCCTGTGGATTATTATCTTCATTGCTTTATGCTGATCCTGAGCAAAATCTGGTTTTTTTAATAAGGAATGTTCCTTGTCTCTCCAAAACTGATTGTAATTGGCTGTGCAGTGGTACACTTAAGATTGTGGCTTCTTCAAGGGCAATCAGTCTTTTTGCATTTGTTAGATGAAACTTCTTGAACTGACACTTTTTTATAAATACCAAGAATATTTTGGTGAGAACTGGGCACACTGGGTGTAGAGTGAGGAGTTGGTGGTGAACACTGCCTAGGACACAGCACTGGGCTGGTGTTTAATCCTGGGAAAAAGCCTGTACTCAGCTTCTCTCTGTCTTGTGTTTTTGGGTAACTTTTTTAGCACTGTGCTCTGGTTCTGTGTCCTTGGGATTCTGGCTCAGCACAGTTCAGCTCAGCTGATAACTCAGATTGTACCTGGGCAGAGCTGGGCTTGGTGATAGCGGGATTGGGCTTGATTGGAGCAGTATATTTATTTTTGGGGAGTGGAAAAGATGCTTGGTGTCTTTTTATGAGGGAGCAGGAGGCTTGGAGGCAGGAATTTTGATACTGCTGAATTTGCATTTGCAGCTGTCACTTCTCTGAGCCTCTGGCACAGGTTCACTGCAGGTTTGCTCCAAGCTGGGCTCTGTGTTCCAGGATTCCAGCCAGGCTGTTCAAGGAAAACCCAAACTCCTGCCATGGATCCATAACAGGATTTGTTTCAAAGTCACAACTCAGCAGGAAAAGTGCTGTACTGTGGTTATTGGGAAGAAACTCTTCCCTGGCAGGGTGGGCAGGCCCTGGCACAGCGTTCCCAGAGCAGCTGTGGCTGTCCCTGGATCCCTGGAAGTGTCCAAGGTTGGATGGGGCTTGGAGCAGCCTGGGACAGGGGAAGGTGTCCCTGCCATGGCAGGGGATGGGACAAAATGGGCTTTGAGGTCCCTTCTAAGCCAGGCCATTCCATGACATGCTGGGAGTTGAGTTGATGAATTTGTATTTTCATTTGGCCTGAAAGGCAATCCAGGATTTTTAAAGGCACAGGGGAAGAATTTCTTGCCCATATCCCATCCAGCCCTGCTCTGTGGCAGTGGGGAGCTGTTGGTCCTGCTCAGCTGGCAGCTCAGGCTCAGGAGATCCCAGACAGGAGCAAGAAGCACAATGGGCATGGAATGGGAAAGGTTTGGCTAGGTAATCAGTGGGCTCCCTACAGCATCCTCAGCTCCTGGGAGTGCTGCTGCCTAACAGGAACACAGATGACAAAGCCTGAAGGGGAGAAATTTATGCTAAAAATAAAATAAATAGCCAAGAAGGAAGAAAAAAATCCCACAAAATAAGAATGAGGACATTTTAGTAGCAGTAAGAGCCATCACAGAGGTGATAAATTCATTCTTTGATATACTGAGCACAAACTGGAATCCTTTCTGGAAGCTCCACATGGCTCCTCCCAAGGAGTTTGCCCGTGGAAGGCTGAACAAAACCTCAGTTTCATAAATGCCAGGCAAACAGAAGCAGCATCCAGGTCACACAGCAGTGAGTGATTCCCTCACTTGCCAAAGAAGAAAGTGCAAATAGAAATTATAGCTAACTCTGCTGGAGCCTTGTAATCTTCCCAGGCTAGCAGATACTTCCCTTGCCATTATTATTTTCTCATTAACTTAATATTGCAGTGAAAAAGAGGATGGGAAAATGTCTAATATTTGTATATTGTCCGATAATTAAATACTGCAGAGATGTGTCAGCTCATTACTAATCCTGATTAAAGCAGTTATTTCCATTTTCAGCTCTGACATGTGTGTAATTAAATGTACCTGGGAAAGAATTGCCTATTTTCTCTAAACAATCAGCAGCAAATGTTACTGTGCTGGGTCCTCCCATGGAGTCCTGATGGGTTTGTCCTGGCACTGGGCTGGGAACTCTGCTTTGCATGGGGAAAAGGAAACAAAGGCAGATAATGAAAATATCTGAAGAAGTTCCTGTCTTTGGAAGCTTCCCTGTCTCTCCAACATCTTGGGTTGGCTGTAGCTGCATTCCTTTATCTGGGGATGTGGAACTGTGCTTCTCTAGCATTAAATGAAAGGCAAATAGTCGAAGGAGATGGGTTTTGACATTGCTGGTGGCAGGGTAAAACAAGGATAATAAACACATATTTCACAGATGCTCTTCAAAGAGTTTGATCTTTAAATCACTCGCTGAAGCAGCACCTTCATTCCCAGAGGGTGTTTAAACAGCACCTTTATGTTAAAGTCTGGGGTTGTCCCAAGGCTCTGGCAGTGGGTGCTGCTTTGGCACTGCCTGCTGAAGGATTTCTCCTTGGGATGTGAACATTGGCTGTTTTCCTCTGCTCTCGTGCAGAGCCAACGCTCTCTGCAGCTGCATTTCCAATTCCTCTTGGGCTAGAACAAAGGTAGAGCCGCTGGTATCTCCTGTGTCCAGCTGCTCTTCTGGGCTGGGGGTTGCTGGGGGTGATATTAATCAGCTGGCTTTGTTTTTAACCAGGTAATGATGATTCTGACATAGAAATCCAGGAGGATGAAGGATCTGACAGCGAGAGGGATTTGCAGATCCCGAGGCACCGCATCAGCACGGAAGCTCTCCTGCCAGGTACTCTAACCCTTCCTGAGCTGCCTTGATCCACAAGGATGTGCTGGAATTACCTGAGTAGCTGCAAATGTCAGAAGCCCCCGTCACCCTTCAGGATATTGGCACTGCTCAGCTCTCAGGAGCTGCAGGAGGATAAAGCCCTGTGGAAAAAACAGCGCTTCCAGGGGAGCCAATGAAGGATTATTTAGTGGGGAAAAAAGTGATTGTGTGGGGAAAATCCCACCTTGGTATTGCCTTACACATTCCTGAAGCAGTTCTTTACAAAGCCATAGGGAAGCAATGCCATTTCTCATTGCAAATGCAAAGCGTTTATTTCCCTGTACCTTCTTGGCACCTTTTTAGCTGGGAAACCTTCAGTGAGTCAGTAAAGTCACCTGCACTGGCTGGGCACAGGTGGACACACCTGAGCTGCTGCTGCCAGGGTGGGATGTGAGCCTTCTGTCCTTCTGTCCTTCTGTCCTTCTTGCTGGGGAGTGCAGCTCCTCTGGCTGCTCCCACTGCTCACAAGCAGCTTAGAGGAGTTGCTGTGTGAGGGTCTGTGTTTTAGGTGGGAAAAGAAATGTTCTGCTTAATCTGGAGTCAAACAAAACACGGCCAGGAAATCGGGGAAGTTCTTTTTGGTAGCAGTAAGGGATTCTGAACTGTCAGCATCAACCTCTCTGGGGTGTGGAGGAAGAGCCTGTGTGGAGGATTTCAGGTGCCACCACTCCTGCTGGAGCCTGCTCCTTAGATAAACTGTGGGGTTTTGTGAGTGGAATTCTGCTTTCCCCTTTCTGACTGAGACCAGGGAAAGAAGCTGATGTTCTCAAGTCAGTGTAATTCCAGCATTTTTATTTTCCCTTCCTCTGTTTTTCTTGAAAATTGAAAAGTCTTGTTAAGTGCTTGAAACACTGCTAAGGAATATTGTATATTGGCATTTCTCAAGGAAAGGTTTGTACACAGATTTTAGAGCTTTGGAAGGGACCCTGTAGCTGTCAGTGGTGCTTCATCCCAGAGAACACCATGACCTGAGTCCCTGCTGCTCTTAATAGCAGTTTTAGAGTTTTACTATAAAAGTTGTAGATTTTGCTGTCAGATTTTTTTCTAGGAAGAGATTTGTTATCGTTAATTACCCTTAATGGAAACTCAGTATTAGTTTATCAGACTTTAAGACCTGAGATTAATGTCAAAAGCAGCAGCTTCTTTAGAAAACCAGGGCTGAATATTCTCTGCCTGTTTGCTGTTAAACACACCACAGATCTGCTGGTGTTCTTCAGCAATTTGCATTTAAAATACACTTAATGATCAAGGCAGCATAACAAGAACATTATTTCTATTAATTACTGCTTTTTTCCTGGACTCAATTTAAGATATCTCAATCACTTTCTTTTGAAGCTTTGTGTTTTCTTCCATGGTGATGCTGCTGAGCCACATTTGCTCTCAAGCTGAGGGGAAAGGGCCCACTGTGCTCAGTCCCTGTGGCTGCTGGGGTGCACTTTTACATCTCTAATTCCCAGGTTATCAGTGCTAGGAGATAAGGCTTCCTCCCTCTCTCTGTGGTGGGCAGATATTCCAGTGTGTTTTGCTGTTAAAGAGGCAAGATTCTCAGGGAGAGATAATCCCTCTTTTTAGGCCACTTGGTATAATTGAGAAAAATCAGCACACTCACCCTCGAGAGCCCTTTCATCAGCTCAGTCTAGATGCAGCAAAATTCAAACTAAATGAAGGTTTAATAATATTGCTCCTGGTTTTATTCCTTCAGCCAATTAAAATGATAGGATTTGCTTTCCCATGGAACACCAAAGAGGGAGCTGGGGGAGACTTGTGTGGTGCAGAAAGAAAATCAACCCTTTCCCCACATGCAGAAAGGAACAGGCAGGAGCCCCTGGAATGGGCTCTGGAGCTTTGATTTCAGTGCTGCTTGGTCAGCAAACGTGGCAAAACCAGTGTTAGGGAAGGGCTCTGATCCTGGGGGGAGCAGGGAGGTGAGAGTTTATGGCTGGGACAGCAGGGGCCAAGCTGCAGGTGCTGCCTGTGGGCCTGGGAAACTGCAGCTGCTTTATTGTCACAATATCACACTTAGAGGAAAGTCCCCTCCTTAAGGGGGCTTATTGTAGTAAAGCCATGTGTCACTGATCATTTGCTTTTGTAGATTAGAGAATACCCTGATTTATCACAGAATCACAGACTGCTTTGGGTTGGAAGAGCCTTAAATTCATCTCATCCCAGCCATTGGCAGGGACACCTTCCACTGTCCCAGGCTGCTCCAAGCCCCATCCAGCCTGGCCTTGGACACTTCCAGGGATCCAGGGGCAGCCACAGCTTCTCTGGGCACCCTGTGCCAGGGCCTGCCCACCCTGCCAGGGAACAATCCCTTCCCAATATCCCATCCATCCCTGCCCTCTGGCAGTGGAAGCCATTCCCTGTGTCCTGTCCCTCCATCCCTTGTCCCCAGTCCCTCTGCAGCTCTCCTGGAGCCCCTTTAGGCCCTGGAAGGGGCTCTGAGGTGTCCCTGGAGCTTCTCCTCTCCAGGTGAGCACCCCCAGCTCTCCCAGCCTGGCTCCAGAGGGGCTCCAGCCCTTGGGGAATTTCCATGGGCTCCTCTGGACTCTCTCCAGCAGCTCCACATCCTTCCTGTGCTGGGGATGTCAGAGCTGGAGACAATCTGGTCTCTACATTTTAATTTTAGCGTTGTCAATGTGAATAAAATTCCACATCCATTTTTACTCTTTCTGGCAATAGATATTGGAGGCTGTGACAAATACAATGGACTTCCCTGAATTTGTGGTGGCACTTGCAGTAAGATTCTTGTCAGAGGGCCAAAGGACAAGAAATGATTTCAGCATTGAAAGCCTTAACCATTTGCAGTGTAGAGAAAGCTCTTGCCTGAAACAGGCCATAGATGAGTGTTTTGCAGCAGGATGGTTGTTCATGTGCAGCTGGGGTGAACTTTGGGGTGAAGGATGCACAGTCTTGTCCTGGGAATGCAGCAGGTTCTGTGCTGGATCAGCCCTAGCATCAGCCAGCCTGCTCTCTCCCCAGCCCTGGCTGAAAGAAAATGTCTGGGGAAGCACTTGGGAAATTCCCTCAAGTTCCCTGCTGCTCTCAAACTGTTTCAAACCCATCACTTGTGGCTTGCACAGATGTCAGCTAACCCTCAGTACATTTATTTTCTCCTGTCCAGCCTCCCCTTAAACTAAATAGATTTTTGTCACCCACGCTATCAGAAGTGACAGATTTTGAGGTTATGTTATAATTCCATGTGAAAATCCATCTTTTCACTCACTTGGACTGAAATTCACTGTGGATCATGAGGATCTCTCCCTTTGCAGGGGTGGTGGGTAGGGACACACAGGCTGGGACACACAGTGCTGGTGACAAGGCAGTGCTGCTGAATGAAGCCAAAATGGTCCATCCTTGTGGAGCTGTGCCTGGAAATCACCTTCTATTCCACACTGCCAGGCTGTTTCAGCTCCTGGGAACCCTTTCTCCCCGTGCTGTGGCTCTTGTTTCCTTTTATAACATCGGTGTAAAGGGCTGGTTTTGTCCAGACCAGACCTCAGAGAACATTTCACTTCTGAGACAGAACAACTTCAGCCCCATTTGATCTGTACTGTGAGAAGACAGTTTTATAAAACCCTGTTTTTTTAGCAGACAATCAGTCCAAAGTCACACAGTGAGAGCAGCTCTCTTGGAGCCCCTTCCCTTGGCAGAGCTTGCCCAGAGGCTCAGGGTGACAGTGATGTGCTGGCAGAGAGGGCACTTGCTGCTGAGTGCCTGTGGGACCCTGCATGCTGGGGGAAAGCTGCAGAGCCTGAATTATCCCTCATTTTTTTTCACTTCTGTAGTGAAAAGGAGAGTTTTGACAAATCTTCTCAGGTGAGCCTCCACAGTCCTGTTTCCAATCCTTCCACACCACAGGCAGGCTGAGAAGCAAGGAAATCCTTTTGTCAGTGGGAATTGTCACTCTGCTTGTGGAATTTCTCTCTCCAGCTTATGGCCATGTTCAGATTTCTGCTCTGGAATTTCTAGAATGTTTTCCTTCCCTTTCAGCCTCCCCCAGGTGTGGGCCATCCTAACATCAAACCTAGTGAAGGAGGAGGAGAGGCTGTAGGTCTGAAATGGTGGGAACAGCTCCCTCACTTCCAAGCAGCTTTCCTTTTAATGGAGGTGTAAGATAAAAACTGAAGTGTGCTCCCCCACACAGCAGCTGTGCTGTGCTTAATGAATCCCTGGATTTTTGCAGTGCCTGGAAAATGCTGCTGGGATCAGGGTCTTGCACTAAGGGAGGGGATTGCTCTGCTCTGGCCTCACCTCAGGTCTGGGGCAGTTGTGGGTGCCACATCATCAGAAGGCTCTAAAGCTGTTGGAGAGTGTCCAGAGGAGGGACATGGGCATGGGGAAGGCTCTGAGGAGCAGCTGAGGCACTTGGATTGTTCAGCTGGAGAAGGAGACTGAGGGCAGAGCTCAGCAGGGGCTGCAGCTCCTCCCGAGGGGCAGCTCCGGTCTCTGGGACTGGGACAGGAGCAGGGAACGGCTGGAGCTGGGCCAGGGCAGGCTCAGGCTGCAGATCAGGGAAAGGTTCTTCCCCCAGAGGTGCTGGCACTGCCCAGGGAATGGGTACAGCCCCGAGGCTGCCAGAGCTCCAGGAGTGTTTGGACACTGCTCAGGCACAGGGTGGGGGTGTTGGGGTGTCTGTGCAGGGCCAGGGGCTGGACTGGATGATCCCTGTGGGTCCCTCCCTGCTCAGGATATTCAGGCTATTCAGGATATTCCATCATTCTGTGATTAAGAACTGTGTCCAAAGGGCAACAGTTCAGAAGAATCAGACAGAAGGTTCATCCCATTTTTCTGTGTGTGGAAGGGAATGTGATACGGTGAGAGGTGTCTTCTGTGAGCTTATGCTGTGAATTCACATTAAATACTGGAGACTGACTGCAGATCTCCAGACTGGGAGCAAAATGTGTCAGCTCCAAATCCACCTGCCCTGCTCCCAGGCTGTCTAGACTGTCAGGTTGTGTGTCAGTCCTTGCTGTGAGGCACTGGGTTAACCTGTACCCACTGCTGGGTGAGGAGGTGGAGATCAGCTGTACAGGTTGGTACAATGGGAATCACACAGAGGGAAAATGGCAACAGCTCAGACTCCAAATCAGGGATGCACATTCCCTTCTGCCCCCTGAGGGCTCAGTGCCTACAGACCATGGCCATGCACAGGGAGATTTGACTCCAGAGGTGCAGTGAATCACAGCCTGTTCATCACCAGCATCTTTCCTAATTCCTGCTCTGTACAGCCTGTCCCAGCTGGATTCCCAGTGTCTGTAAGGGAACCCCACAGGCTCTGTCCTTTCAGAAGCTGTGTGAGCCCAGCTGAACTGAGCCCAGAAAACCAAGGGACAGCATCCCCATCTCTCCTGTGCCATGCAGGTGACTCCTCTGCTTCCTGCCTGCCCTCAGCACACACAGAAACACACCATGGCCATTCCCCACACAGGGAAACGTGGGGATTTATGGTGTGGGAGTGAAAATAACACTCTATGGAAAATCTGGTTTCTCTCCTCTTTGCAGCTTAGTGCTCAGGTGAAGTCCCAGCCATTCTTGCACCCTGGGGTCTCTCTGGGAGTGTCCCAGGGTTTGCTGCAGGACCTAACCCTGCTGATCCCACAGTTGCTGGATCAGAGAGTGCTCCTGGCTTAGACAATGCAGGGATCCCAGTCCAGGCAGTAGCAGATCCTCGAGTTTCTCCAGGTGTGTCCATGGGATGTCTGCACTGCTCCCACTGATGGAGGAGCAGCATCCTGCACACCCCCTGTGGGCATTCTCTAAACCCTTCCCATGGCATTTTGAACTGGCCTATTCCATCAGCTCTCTTAATATTAATTAGTTAAAATATTAATTAAATTCATTAAATAAAAAATATCTTATTTTTCCTTTATATTCAGAATCCCTCGCAGTTTTGTATTATTTTAGGAGCTTCCTGCAGCTTTCTCCTTTTTGAGGTAATAATTCCCAATTTTACACTTCATGTTGAGCCTTCTACAGAGTAAGATTGAAGTTAAAACTCAAGAGTCATTTATAGGCTGGGCAAAAGTGGAGTTCTGTTGTCATCTAAGGATGTCAGGTGTAATCACCTCCAAATTTATACAGTTTAGTGTAGCATAAATTAGAGCAAAAGTCTCCAGAGCCTGAGGACAGAACTATCCAGAAATCTTTTAATTCCATCTCCACTTCCTGTGTAATCAGCAACTGCTGCATAGAGGCCACTGCTTTTTATATAAAGACATAAAATCCTTTTAATGAACTGCCTTGATACAACAAGGTTTTTTTGGTGAGCTGTGGATGAGTTAGGCAGCTTTTTCCTACCACTAACTCAGCTCAAACTGCGTGGGACAAAGGGGACCTGTCATCTTTTGTGCTTTGGGAAGTAGAAAAAAAGAGGTTTGCCAGGGTATATTTTAAAGCTGCCTTGTTTTTATGCTAAAAACAGCACAGATTGGATTGTTCTAGGTTGAAACAATCTGTATTTGGCATGGAGGAAGCTGGTGATGGCAGGAAATGAACAGATGGTGAGATGGGATGGACACAGCAGGGTTGGAAATGGGATCCAGTGTTGAGGGGGTTCTGTGGCTGCAGCAGCAGGCCTGAGTCACCCCACCTCCCTCTTCATCCTCACACATCAAACTCCCAACAGGAAATTCTTGAGGTTTGCCTGGGCATGGCCAGGGGTTCCTGTGAGATTCAATCCATCCTGGAATATCAGAAAGGGTCTGAGCTCCCTAAAGGACAAAGGATTCACAGCATGGAAAAACCAGGCTTTTGTTCTCTGTATACCAAAGCACAGGAAGAAATTGTCAGTTCATGAATTTTTTTGGGTTGGAAGGGACCTCTCAAGATTATCTAGAGCAACCTCTCTGTTCTAATAGGAGGTTTGAGCTGCCTGTCCAGGGCCACATCCAGTTTGGTTTGGAGTATCCCTATGGATGGAGACTTCTAAACTTCTCTTGGCAACCTTGTTCCAGTGTTTGACTGCCCTCACAGTAAAAAAGGTTTCTTGGTTCAGATAGAATTTCCTGTTTCTTAATGTGTCCATTGCTTCTTGTCCTGCCAAACCATCATGCTGGAATAAGGTAGCTCTGGAAATAGCACCCTGCCTGGAATTAGAGTCATAGAATCATTAATCTTGGAGAAATACTCCAAGGTCATTGAGTCCAGTGTTAATTAGTGTCAGCCTTACCCCCCCCTACCTTCTCCTGAGCAATGAGGTTTAACAAGGGGGGTGACTATGAATTAGGATCTCATTCTCTCACTGAGGGATTCACCCTGAGCTTTACCCTTCCTCCTCCCTCCCTGTGGCCACGAGCCAGCTTTGATGGGATTCTCTTTGCTCCTGCAGGAAGAGTTGGCACACGGATCGTGGGGTCAATGCAAGGTGGAGACACGGAGGAAGATGTGAGTAACCATCTCATGTGTCTGCAGAGCTTCTCTGACAGGGCTTTAGATGCCAGCCCTCTCCTCAGCTGCAGAGACACCTTTTTACCTGCTGAATCCTCACACCTCAGGCCTGCTTTTCCCCTCCTTTCCAATGGCTGACACCTTTCCTTGGCATAGATGTGTATTTCCTTATTTTTCCTTTGTTCTTGGAGCCTGTGTGCTCTGTGTGCTTTGACCCCATCCTGCAGTGCAGAGCTAGTGGCACACAGGCTGCAGGAATGCTGTTGTGAGCTGTGGGGCAGGTTTCTGAGAAGAGGGACCAGTGCAGTGCAGCAGAAGTTAAATACATGGACCTAAATCCCCTTCATTGCTCTAAGAAGTCCCTCCTTGGAGCCCTGTACTGGCAGCATCCGTCCTCTGGGGGATGGGGCAGGGATGAGAGCAGGACTGTGAGCTGTGCCCTTGGGATTCCTGCTGCCCCAGGGCTCCTGGCCTTGCACTGGTTGTGGTTTACATGTGAGTGGACAGTGTGAAAGGCACACACAGGTTTGCACAGGAGGCACTTGCTGTGCCCAGCCTTTGGCATCCATGGGCAGCCTTTCTGTGCCCCTGGGGACACCTGAGGGGCCACATCTGCACCAGGAAGCTGAAGCCAGCTGCTGGGATGTGGTTGGCATTTGCAGTTAGTTGTCCCCAGAAAGATGCTGCCATCCCAGGAGCAGTGGGGCTGTTCTCTCCAGGTGATGCTGGAACACTGTTTTGGAGAGTGCTAGGAGACAGTGCAACTGTGGTGCCTGTGGGTTTGTGTTTGAGTCTGTGCTGCTGTTAATTCCCAGTGTGGATGGAACCTTTCTGTCTCAGTCCAGCAGACACCCCTCAGTGCTGCCTGTCTGAAGGAGGGGAGCTCAGACATTTCTGGGAATCCCAGAATGGTTTGAGTTGGAAAGGACCTTAAACCCCATCTTGTTCCACTAGACCAGATTGCTCCAAGCCAACCTGACTTAAAACAATTCCAGGCATGGGGCAGCCATAGCTTTTGGGGCACCCTCACCTTGTGTCTTGGAGAGGAACTTGCAGCCCATGCTCTGCTCTTTGCTCCTGCCAGAGTGGGTGTGGTGAAGGCTGTTGCTGGCTCCTGGACATCCAGACCCATTTCTGGGATGGGCAGAGTGCTGTGCTGGGGGTGAAGATGTCACTTCAGTCCCAGCACTGCCTGATTGTCCTCAGCAGTGTTACTGACAGGTTTGGACTGTCACCCTCTGCCATTCCTGTTCCCTTTTCCTGCTGGCAGCTCTCTCCCTGCTGGCACAGCCCCAGGGATGGAAAGCCAAGGCCTTCAGCCTGTGACTTCCCTCAGCTGCAGCCACTTCAGCTGTCTCATGGCTCTGCCCTCTGACTGCAGCTTCTCAGAGCTCAGGGATCTTTGCAGGCCTCTGTGTGTCCCAGATCAGGGGAAAAAAAAAATAAATTAATCAGGCAATGCAAAAATCAAAATAATGATAAGTTGCATTGCTGGCTAATCTGCAAATTATTGCAGTCACAATTAAACTTCAGAGAGAAGCCCCTGTTGAATAAAATGCCTTCAAAAATAGATCAAAAAGTTTATAGATATTGCATGATAGATTATATATGGATATTGCTTTTCTGATGATATCTACTGGTTTTGCAACCACTGAAGCTGCTTTGAACCCTCAAGGAATTGATGGAGTTAGGAAGAGCCAGCAGTGTGTGCCTGGCCTCTGTCACCTGCTGGTGTGGCACAGGATACCTGAGCTGTGCTGCCTTCTCCCCTGCTCCCAGCCTGGGTACTTTCTGTTTTCTTTTATGTTCTTGTGCTTTTCTTTCCTGCTCTGCCTCTGGTGTTCCCACTCTGGCTCTCCAAGGGGACCCCAGCCCCGGCACGGCCAGGCCGGCGCAAGGCACAGGTGGGTTCCTGTCCTGTGGTTCATCACCTTCACCTCGGCTCTGCGGTCTCACAGCAGCTGGCACCTGAGTGCCACACAGCCTGCCAGGCTTTTAACAGCCCTGAGGCAGCAGGAGTCAGGGGATTTGTGTCCATCAGCCCTGTGGGGTGGGGAGGGAGGTTTGCAATCCATCGGGAGTGCAGCGGGACACCGGCGCTGCCATCCCTCACTTTGGGCTGGCCATAGACACATTTCCTGTCCTGCAGGACGACTCAGGGGATAGTGAGATTGATCTGGATGAAGATGAAGATGAGGAGGAGGAGGAGGATGATCTGGAAGATGACAGCATGGAAATCTCCCCAGGCAAATCCAGTCTCCGAGCAAGGAAGCCGGAGCCACTGGAGCAAAGTGATAATGACTTCTGACCCTTCAGTAGCAGGAGGCCTCTTAAAGCACAAACTTTGGAGAGGCCAGGAGCTAATACCCTGCTGTCTGAAAACTGTGTCAGTGTGAATCCAAAAGTTGGTAAATAATGTTCATTAAACCTGAAAATTAAACTTGGATTGCCAGGTTTGTGAATCTCAAAGCATGAGCAGTTTATCCATACTGAGAATCACAGTAATGTGCACTTATTTCCATAATTGCACTAAACTGTGCACTGCAGTGCCAGAAGTCTCACTCCAGTGAGCATCGTGTGCCTGATTTCCCTGCATTTTATTATGTCCAAATAGATTTCTTTGGCTTAATAAAACTGGATGAAAAGCTGCTCTGGGAATGCATTTCAATTGCTTTTAAATCTGGCATAAATCTATTTATCCTAAACATATCCTTTACTTAATCAAGGGCTTGTCTGCACAAAGAGCAGCACCAGGTGGACTGAAGGAGTGGAATTAAAACTGGACAAGTCTCCAGGGACACCTCAGAGCCCCTTCCAGGGCCAAAAGGGGCTCCAGGAGAGCTGCAGAGGGACTTGGGACAAGGGATGGAGGGACAGGACACAGGGAATGGCTTCCACTGCCAGAGGGGCAGGGATGGATGGGATATTGGGAAGGAATTGTTCCCTGGCAGGGTGGGCAGGCCCTGGCACAGGGTGCCCAGAGAAGCTGTGGCTGTCCCTGGATCCCTGGAAGTGTCCAAGGCCAGGCTGGACGGGGCTTGGAGGAACAGTGGAAGGTGTTCCTGCCCACAGCAGCAGGAGGGAATGGGATGGGCTTTGAGGTTCCTTCCAACCCAACCCATTCTGTGATGATCTGAGCCCCAAGACCAGGCCCAGTGTCCCAGTGTGGGCTGCAGTTGGAGTCAGTTTTCCATGTCCTGTACTGAAGGCCCAGATGGAAAAGTGACTCCATACGTGGTGTGCACAGAGCCAGAGCCTCTCTCCCCAGGCAGCACTGCCACCCAGCCTCCAGCACAGCCAGCAGCCATTTGGCAAGGCCACTGCTGGTGGTGCAGGGGCTTGTGCCAGGAGCAGCAGCAGCCCCCTGTTCCACTGAACTGAGCTTTCAGTTCAAATGTCCTGCAGTGCAAGAGCAAGGCTGCACCAGGCATCTTCTCATCCAAGAACTAATTTATTCCTGAGTGTTTACATCTGCGGAGCTCAGCCCAGAGTTTGTGGGATCAGCCCCCAGGTCCCTGCAGCAGCCACTGGCTGCCCTGAGTGTGGCAGCGTGTCCTGGCTGGGCTGGGGACAGAGGACAGTGGCTTCAGGGGGCTCTGAGGGTTCACAGGGTCACCTCAAACCTGGCACCTCTGGATAGTCACTGACTCTGCCACACACACCAAGGTACCACCTTTGCACTCCCAGTCTAAAGGTGACCTGCTAGGGACAGAGCTTGCAGCTGGGACACCCCAAAGTCACAGAACACAGGTGACAGCAGCAGCAGGAGATCCAAGAGCTCTGTCCTGAAGCTGAGGCAGAACTTGGAGCTGAGGCAGTCCTGGTGTAGCACCAAGATGTGCTGGGGACAGCCCAGCCTCGGGCAGTGCAGTTCCTCTTGCATTCACCCTCCTACTCCTCCATTTTCCCAAGGACTCTTTATTTTCCAAGGTCTTTCTAGACAGTTCCACTCCTATGCCTTGGGTTACCTCACTCTTGCACAGAGAACAGCTCTACCAAACACTTCAGGTGTGTCAGCCAGGACCTGCTGGTGCCCAGGGTCACAGCACCACACCCCGAGCAAGGCAGCAGCAAATCTCGTGTCCATCTGGGATTTCAAGGGGAGCCAGGGGTGACAAAGCACCAGGGAGATCACAGGAGGAGTTGCTGCCACCAGCAGATAAACCATCCACAAAATCGAGGTCTGGCATGTGGAAACTGCTCCTCCTCACTCCTTTTTGCATTTCCCCCATTTCATCAGGGCCTGGGTGAGCACAGACACGGACATAACACATCCCTCAGCTTTCAGCATTGACCTTCCCACGCTCCTGACCCAACACCCTCGGTCCTGGGCCGTGCCAGGAGCTCAGGAGCTTCCCTTGCCCCAGTTCTCATCCCTGAGATGGGCACCAAGGAGCTCCCTGCAGTCAGCAGGGCAGAGGGACCCCCGGGCCCCCCTCTCTGCAGCCAGAGCCCCTCACACGTCCACGACGCAGTCGGGCGAGTTTGTCCGGATGGTGTCCGAGATCACCTTGGCTCCCGACTGCCCAATGCGATTCCCCTGCAGGCTGGGAGCAAAGACAGGAGCTCAGGCTGGGGCGTGAGGCAGGGCTGGATCCTTGCTGGGGACAGGAGATGCTGCCCAGCTTCACCCCAGCATCACCTGGGGACCCTGCTCAAGGGCACTTTGGGAACCCTGGGGCAGCCAAGGGAGGAGCTGGAGACAGCCCCGGACAGCTGGAGGGGCTGAGCCACCTCTCCCCTGGAACGTTTTAGTGTGTATCTGTCTCTTGAGGTGGTTTTTGGCCCAGAGGCATCCCTGGAGAGGCACCGAGGGGTCTGGAGCTGCGTGGGAGTGGTGGCTGTCACACTGGGAGGAGCACAGGGCACCCCTGCCCTGTGGGGCAGCCAGGAATGGGCAGTGCTGGCAGTGAGGAAGGTTCTGGATGGTTCCCATGGTCTCCCCCACCCACTGCAGCAGCCACTTACTTGACATAGGTGAGGCCGTGGTTGCCCTTCAGGGCGGTGGCGATGCAGATGGCTCCGTCCATGCCCAGGGAGTTTTCCTGCAGGCTGTGGGAGGCAGGAGGGTCAGACAGCACCAGGAGGGAATGCATGGGCTGGGCATTGGGAAAAGCCACCTGCTCGGGGTTTGCCCTTCTGAGAACCACTGGCTTGGTCACCCCATCACTCCTCCCTATGTCTGGAAAGGACAGGGAATGTTCCTGGCAGTGGGATACTCACTTGAGCCGGCGGAGGCTGCGGTTCACCTTCAGCGCGTTGGCCACGGCCTTGGCCCCCGCCAGGCCCAGGGAGTTTCCCCGCAGGCTGCAAACAAAGGCAGGGGTGAGGAAGCAGGGCCAGCTCTGAGATCACCCTGCGAGGGCAGGACAGTGCTGAGCCAAGGGCCAGGCTCTCAGATGCCCCAGGGATCAGTGGCACAGCCGTGGGCACTTGGTGGCCCCACGGAGCTCTTACTCCAGGATCTGCAGGCTCTTGTTGACCATCAAGGCTTCTGCCAGGGCTTGGGCACCGGCCGCACCAACTGAAGCCACTTGCAGGCTGCAAGGGAACAGGGACCCTTCAGCACTGTCCTGAGGTGGCCATGGGGTGTTAATTAGGATAATTAGGCTGTGGCACCAAGGTCCTACTGTAGCCTGGGTACTCACTGGAGATCTGCCAGGGTGGTGTTGACCTTGAGTGCAGCGGACAGGGCGGCCATTCCCTCGTCTCCGATGGCGTTCTCCTGCAGGCTGGGACAGAAGTGTTGTGTGTGCCCGTGGCCTGGGAATCAGGAGCAGGGACAGGGCAGCCAGCACAGGGCCCAGCATTCCCAAATGGCTTGGGAGAGCTCCTGGGCCACAAGGCATTCAGAGCATCCCCAGCCAGGGACACACAATGGGGACACAGCCAGGGACACACAATGGGGACACAGGAGATTTCCAGGGCCTAAAGGGGCTCCAGGAAAGCTGCAGAGGGACAAGGGTTTGCAGGGTTTGCAGGGAATGTCTTCCCACTGCCAGAGGGCAGGGATGGATGGGATATTGGGAAGGAATTGTTCCCTGGCAGGGTGGGCAGGCCCTGGCACAGGGTGCCCAGAGAAGCTGTGGCTGTCCCTGGATCCCTGGAAGTGTCCAAGGCCAGGCTGGATGGGGCTTGGAGCAGCCTGGGATAGGGAAAGATGTCCCTGCCATGGCAGGGGTGGCACTGGACAAGCTTTAAGGGCCCTTCCAGTAGTGCCCAGTACCCATCCACCCACGTCCTTACTCGAGGCTGGCCAGGCTGCTGTTGGACTGTAGTGCTTGTGCCAGGGCCGTGGCTGCTTTGGCCTGGATGAAGTTCCACTGCAAGCTGCAAACAGGAGAAAATGAGAGGTGAAGCCTTGGGCTGTGAGAGAGCCCTGACCCATCCAGGCTCCACATCCATCTGCACCCAGGGTGTCACAGCACCCCTCCCATGGAGTGACCCAGGGGTGCCACTGTCCCAGCCCGGAGGGGCTGAGGGCCAGGAGAAGTGTCCCTGGCCATGTCCATGCAAGGGGCTTCAAACCCAGCCAGGCCCAGGGGGAAACTCACTGGAGGGACGTGAGTGCCCGGTTCTCTTTGATGGCCAAGGCGATGGCCTTGCCCCCATCATCGTACAGCAGGTTGGCCGCCAAGCTGGGGGGACAGAGGGGTCAAGTGACATGTGAAAAGCTGGGGACAGCTCCAGGGGGGCACCATGAGGGTCTGGCTGCCCTCCTGGGGCCCGTGGCACTCACTCCAGCTTCCTGAGGGTGCTGTTGCTCCGCAGGGCGCGGGCGATGGCGGGACCGCCCTCCTTGCTGATGGAGTTCTCCCGGAGGCTGGGGAAAGACACGGGGCTGGGGAGGAGCAGCCCAGGCAGGGCTGGATCAGCTGCTCCCCCACTGCCCCCTCCTGCTCTGGGGCTGAGGCCATGGCCTGAGGAGAGCAGCTTGTCTGAGACCACCCCCAGCAGCTCCTGCAGCTCCATTCTCTGTGTCTCCTGTGGGCTCCATCAGGGCTTTTTGCCAGCCTCCCATCCCTGCTGCCATCCAAGGCTGAATGAATATTGTCCCAAAGGGAGAAAGACAAAGATAGAGAAATTCCTCACAGCTGGAGGAGGGAGCAAAGCTGCTTTCAGCATCTCAGAGCACTTGTGGAAACAACCAGGCACAAGCCCAGGCTGCTGGAAAGCTCCCAGGTCCCAGCAGCAGCTTTTGGCCAGGGTGGCTGGAGGGACTGTCACTTACTTGAGGCTGAGGAGTCCCTTGTTGGAGCAGAGAGCTGCTGTCAGCGCTGTGACCCCTGTGCTGCTGATGGAGTTGCTCTGGAGACTGAGACAAACGGGGAGGGTGTGAGGATGGGCCAGTCCTGGCATCACAGCTGGGCTGCAGGGTCGTGTTTGGGGTGCAAAGTGCCCCTTTCACTGAGGAAAGGGAACAGGGGCAGGAAGGAGCAGCACTGGAGCATCAGGGGGGGCTCAGCCATTCCTGCTCAGCACACTGCCCAGCAAGCAGAGGGGACAGGGTTTGCCAGCACTTCGGGGCAGTCTTGTCCCCACCTGTCACCGAGGCTGCTGCCTCAGCTGGACATGTGGCTCCCATGGGTTTGGGATCCTTGTCACAGGGACAGAACCAGGGCTTAGCCACTCACCACCAGGAGCCATCAGCCCTTGTCTCCAGGTGCTGTTCCCATGGGGAATGAAGGTTGCACCATTCCAGCCTGACTCTGCCAGGCCCCATTACCTCCCTCCTTAGCCAATTCCCGACACTTTTGAGAGAGAGAACATCCAAAGCTACTCATTTCCTCCAAGCCAGAATAAAAAGTCATCACTGGGTTTTAGGATTAATTCTGTCAATGCCCCTTGGTGCAGGCAGGGCCAGCCTGGCTGCTGCTGGAGCTGCCTCATTGTGTTCCAGCCTGCACATCCAGGGAATGTGGAGTGGGACAGACACCGGGAGGAGCTGAGGGCTTGAGGGGTGGCAGATTTTGATAGAAGGAGGAGGCTGGGCTCTGTTGTCAAGGAGGGGGAACTTACTCAAGGCTTTGCAGGCTGTGGTTCACCCTGAGAGCTTCGGCCAAGGCGATGGAGCCGTTGTCTCCCACTGAGTTGCTCGAGAGTCTGAGACAGAAAAGGAAGTTTGGAACTGCCAGCAAGGGATTCACCTCCCCCAGGCTCTTCCTGCTGCAGCAACAAGCATGAACTCGCTGCCACCTCATTCCCTACCTACGTACACCTCTGTTCTCTCGTTTGAGCTGGAATAGCTTTTAACATTTCCCCAGCCCTGCTGCAGAGGGATCTGCCAGAGGGGAAATGGCTTCTCCTTTCTTTATGTGGCTCCCTGCATCTCTGGAGATACAGTGAGCATCTCCAAACCTCCTCACCCTCCTGCCTGCCACATGCACCTGCCCCTTTCCTGCCATTCCTGCCCACAGATCCCGGGATTTGTGGTGTTGGCACAGCCATCCCTCCACCTCGTGGTGCTCACATCAGCTCCCTCAGGCTGCGGTTCTGCTTCAGCGCCTCCGCGATTTCCCGGGCGCCCTGGGCTCCGATGGCGTTTTTCTGCAGGCTGCAAGGGTGAGGAGGGCACCTGTGAATGGCAGGTGCCACATCCCCATCGGTGGCACTGCAGCCTGCTGGGGGCTGCAGGGGGACACCACGCCCAGGTCACTCACTGCAGGGTCTCCAGCCGGTGGTTGGTCAGCAGGGCCTCGGCCAGGAAGGTGGCCCCGTGCTCCTTGATGGAGTTGTGCTGGAGGCTGTGGGAGACAGGAGTGAAGCCATGTGTGGATGCTTCCAGGGGCTGCAGGGCAGTGCTCACCTGCCCTGGGGTTTGCTTGCCCTTGTCCCTGGTTTGAGAAAGGGGTCTGACCCCCAGGCATCCCTGACCAGGAGTGTCCTTCCCTCCTCTTCCATGGGATATTCCTTCTTCCATGGAACAGCACCCTGAGAGCTCCCATGCACAGAAGGACCTCAACCTGAACCTCAACCCCACCCCACTGAAGCCAAGAGGCAGGAGAATCCCAGCTCTCTGGCCCAGGGCAGTCCCTGGGTCTGTGCCAGCTGCACTCGTGTTCACTGCCCAGCACTGACCCCGGGTTTGCCCAGGGTGTCCCCATGTGTGGGCCCTTGGAGCTTGGGAAAACCCCAGTGGGACAGAAGAGGGATGGAAGGGAGCCTGCCCTGGGGATCTGCTCCAGGAGGTGCTCCAGAAGTTGAGACTTACTTCAGGGAGAGCAGGATTTGGTTTTTTTTCAGGGCATCAGCCAGGGCTTTTGCTCCGCTGGGGCCGATGGAGTTGCTCCGCAGGCTGGGGCGGGACAGGCAGGAAAGCCAAGGTTAACAAAGCCGGACTGGCACAGGCCCAGTTTAATCCAGATGCCTCCACATGGCACTGCTGAGGTGGGACATCAGGCCAGCAGCTTGTGGTGGTGGCTTTAGGGGCTGGAGACCCTCCCCAAGTCAGGCCGGGCGGGATCCAGCCCTGCCGTGGCCGGGGATGGTTCCCAGTGGGAATGTGTGTCCCACTGGAGCTGGGGAGGGGGGAACACTTACTCCAGCACTGTCAGGCTCCTGTTCACCAGCAGAGACCTGGCCAGAGCTTTGGCTCCCTTGTTGCTGATCTGATTTTCTGCCAAGCTGCACAGAAAAAGGAAAATGTGGTGTTTTTCCAGGGCCTGGCATGTCCCAGGACACAGCTGGGATGGTGAGCAGAGAGGGGCCATGGGCAGCACTCGGTTCATGGCACAACCAAAGTGATGGATGTTCTCCTGGGGTGGGCACCAGGCATGGTTTCTGGGCATCAGATTAATTTGTGTTCTATAAAGGAGCTCAGATGGCAGCATGGGGAGCTCTGTGCAGCCTTGAGGAAGAGCAGCAGGTGGGGAAAGTGGGAACCCATCTGTCTGGGATGAGGCATCTCCCTGCATGGGGGTCAGGAGCCTGTCCCCTGTCCCCTCCCTGCTCCATGCAGAGCCTCGAGTGTCCAGCACTCTGCTGTGACCTTGGGAAGTGGTTTGTTGGGATAACCCATAGATTTATGGACATTTTTTTAGGAACAGTGAGGAGGCAGCAGGGAGGGGATTGTGTGGGGCTGTCCTTGTCATCAGGCACCCTGGGGAGCCAGTGGGAGAGACATTCCTGGGGACCCTCACCCCGGCTTTGCGGTGCCCCCAGCTCCCCAGGACATCCCATCCGCCCTGGGCTCCCACCTGAGCCTCTGGATCTGGCAATCCTTCACGCTCAGCACACTGCCCAGCAGCTCCATCACATCGTCCTTAAACTGGTTATTGTCCAGCCTGCAGAAGACACAAGAGCAAGAGCAAGGGTTTGGAGAACAAAGTGGAGAAAGGATGTTCCCCATGACATCTGCCTCTCCCAGGGGGAGAACTCAAGGACAAGCAGAGCTGACCCAGTGCCACCCCTAGAGTGGACAACACTTGGTGGACCCAGGTCTCCACTGATACCTGGGACTGTGAGTCACAGGGGAGAGAGAACTCACTGCAGCCTCCAGTACTTAGAAAGGACTTACAACAGGGAACAGTTTAAACTAAAAGAGGAGAGATTTGGAGTTAGGATGAAAATCTTCCCTGTGAGGGTGGGCAGGCCCTGGCACAGGGTGCCCAGAGAAGCTGCGGCTGCCCCTGGATCCCTGGAAGTGTCCAAGGCCAGGTTGGACAGGGCTTGGAGCAGCCTGGGACAGTGCAAGGTGTCCCTGCCCATGGCAGGGGATGAGACTGGATGAGCTTTAAGGTCCCTTCCAACCCAAACCAATCTGTGATTCCACAGCCACAGCCTGGCATCTCTCCTCGCTTCTCCCAGTGCAATCCCACCAGGACTCACCTGAGGTTGTGGCAGAAGAGGAGCTGGGAGAGCAGGCTCTTACAGACATTGTAGGTGAGGCAGTTGGAGAGGTTTGTCTCCTCCAGGCAAACATCAGAGACCTGCAGGAGATAAGCCAGGGCAGAGCAGTTCATGGGGGTGAGCATCCCGGCCAAGCTCTCGCTCCTCATGGCCTCCTCCACAGCCTTGGCGGTGTCCGTGTGCTGGATCTCGTGCAGGCAGCGCACGGCGTTGACGGCGCGCGAGGAGACGGCGTGCTCGGCGTTCAGGCAGCCCTGCAGGATGCCGATGGCCTGGCTCCTGAGCCCGCCGTGCTCGCCCTTCACCAGCAGCCACCCTGAGAGCAGCTCGTTCACCTGCGGGGACAGGAGCCCCGAGAGGAAGCGGATGAAGATGTCCAGCTGCCTGTCCTCGGCCTGCAGCGCCCGCTGAACGGCGCTCCTGAAGTGGCTGAGGAAGCCCAGCCTGGGCCAGGACACGCCGCTCTCCGTGAAGAGGTCGAAGAAGGCCCGCTTGGCCGCCGTGTAGTAATAAAGAGCTGCCAGGAACTCCTGGATGGATAAGTGGGAGAAGCAGTAGGCTGTGGAGGCCTGCATGTCCTCCCTGAGCAGGAGGCGGGTGGAGAGGCTGCTGTGCAGCAGGGAGAGGTCGATGCCGTAGGCCTTCATGTCCTGCTCGTAGAACACGTGTTTCCTCCGCAGCAGCCCGCAGAAGGCCAGCCTGCCCAGGCTGCCCACCAGCTTCTTGCTGGTGTTCACAGCCTGCTCAATCCTGAGGGTTTCTCGTGGCTTTTCCAGCCAGTCACCGCTCAGAGCCATTTTAAAATAATAGGAGTAGATTTCTGACAGGGTCCTGGGGACCACGGTCGCTTCTTGGGATCGGTCGCTGCTGCATTTCAGGAAATAAGCGATTGAGGAGCCAGAAATCCAGCAAAAACTAGGAATGGTGCACAGGACGTGTAGCGACCTGTTAGCCCTGATGTGCTGCAGGACTTGGCTGGACAGATCTCTCTTGCCCAGGAACATCTGGTCCAAGAAGTCCTTCATCTCTGCAGCCCCAAACCCTCGGATTTCCGTCATCCGATCCACCAGCCCGCTGGGAATCTGCCTGGCCGCCGCCGGCCGCGACGTGACCCACACGGAGGCCTCCTGCAGCAGGTTACCCCTGATAATGTTGGTGATCAGGCTGTCCACTTGGATCTCCTTCTTGGGATCGGTGCAAACCACTGCGTTGGAAAAATCCAAGGGGGTTTTGAACTCATCCAGGCCGTCGAGGATGAGCAGGGTCCGGGCGGCTCCGGCCGAGACGGGGCCGGGCTCGGTGGTGTGAGGGCGGGCCAAGCACAGCAGGCGCTCGGCAGAGAGCTTCTCGTAGGTGTTGAGCTCCCGGAAGGTGAGGGGCAGCACGAACATGGTGTCCCTGCTGATCTCCCCCTTTGCCCAGCTGCAGACAAACAGCTTCACCAGCGTGCTCTTGCCAATCCCGGCCACGCCGATGGTGACGGAGATCCGAGGGGGGATGCTGACTTTGGAGAGAGGCAGGAACAGCTTCTCCAGGGGGATGCTCTGGGATGTGTTTGGCAGGCCTTTGGTGGTTTCCACCTGCAGGATGTCGTGCTCCTTCTGCTGGATGTCGGTCAGGCCTTCCACCAGCAGCAGGTTGGTGAGGCGCTGCAGGGCTCCTGTCTCCAGGCCATTCCCACAGGAGCTCTGGAGGCTCTCCAGGTGCTTCTGCACCATGGGTTCTGCACAGACAAATGAAACAGATGAGGAGGAAGCACAAAGGCAGATGACAGAAGCTGCTTCACTTTTCTGCCATGCCCATGCAGAGGGAAACCTCCTGGAGCCCTTAATCCTGGTGGGAAGGTACACGGCAGGGCTCAGGGCACCAGTGGGCCTAAAGAGCCCTGATCAGCCTCACAGTCAGTCAGGAGCCCATTTAAGCTCAGCCCTGGGCCTTCAGCCTCAGCTAAAGCTGTATTGAGCTAGATCAATCCTGGACCTCATTGCCTGGTGGCCACTGGTCTGTGTCTGAACCTGCTTGCCCTTGCTGGGCCTGATCCTGACCTCTCGATTGACTTCCCAACTTGGCTCCATTCCTGCCTCATTGTCATGGACTCTCTGATGACCTGGACTGTTGGCTGAACCTGGTGGCCACCTCTGGAGCTGTCCTGCTCTCCTGGCTCAGGTACCACAGCAGAATGAAACCCTCCAGGGATAATGGTGTGAGAGATTCGGAGCTGACACCAGCCGAGGCTGGAGCCTTCCAGCCAGGAGGGAAATCAGGGAAACCTCTCCTGGCAAGGGGATTGCAGAGACAGCCTGGAGTTGGGGCAGCCAGCAGCAGATGGGGTCAGGGTCAGCTGTCCTGGGGCTGGGACTGGTGTGATCTGGACATTGAGGGCTCTAAAAGCTCCTCAGGCTGCCCAGAGAGGTGTGCAGAGGGGCCTGGAGGAAGGTCCCTCAGATCTGGCAGAGAGCCCTTGTCACCCCCAGCTCTGTGCACACCTCAGGGTGCTCCAGCAAGCACCAGACCACCCCTGCAGCCCCCCAGGCTGGGTTCCCCACACAGACACTGGTATGGGGACAGAGCTGTGAGCTGGAGGTGTCCATGAAGCTCTGCAGGGACAGGGAGGTGTGGCTGTCCCTGCCAGCTGGGACATGAAGCTCACCTGCTGGGGCAGGGGGCTTGCTGCCTGCACCTGGGCAGCCCCCTGGGCCCTCAGGAGCTCCAGCCTGTGCAGAGGGGAGGTGATGTCCTCCAGGAGCTGTGGGGAGATGGATCTCGCCAGCTGCCAGTGGTACCAGTTGATGCAGGCCCCTGTGGGACAGGACAGACGGGCAGAGGGACAGAGGGACAGGTGGGTCCTGGAGCAGCCCTGGGAATGAGGAGTGACAGGGAAAGGCAGCAGTGCAGAGCTGCCTCTGACTCTGAAGGTAGCAGGGGTGAGCTCCAGCCCTCCAGTGTCCTGTCCAAGCCCTCCCTGTGATGATGCCATCCCAAAGCCCTGGCAGGAGGCTTTGTTAGGTCAGGGCAGCACCTGCTGAAATTGGAGCCAGAGACTGAAGAACAGAACCATGAAATGGCTTTTTCTCCTGGAATCCAAACCCACACAGAGCAAAAACTCTGAGCAAGATCATTTCTCTCCAGAGACAGCCATTCCCCCGGTGCAGTACAGCACTGTCTGCATCTGCTCACACCTCCCTGCCCCACCTCATCCCATTTCTGACTCCAGAGCTCCCCAAGGTGACAAATCAGCCCAGCCACCCCTCACCTTCCATCAGAGGCCTCCTGTGACATGGGCGGTCCCGGGGCGAGCAGCGCTGTGGTGGCAGCAGCAGGGTCCCATGGGCCACCCCCTGTGCCCCTGGCCAGCTCACAGCACCAGCCAGGGCTCCTCAGCCCCTGTCCATGGCCCTGCTGGAGGAGGAGAAGCATCAGGAAGCATCAGGAGGCATCAGGAGGCATCAGGAAGCATCAGGAAGCATCAGGAGGCATCAGGAGCAGTGTGGGAGGCAGCTCTGAGCTTTTGTGGTGCTGGGTGTGGTTGAGCCAGGGGTTCATTGCTCAGCTTTTGGCTGAGTCCCCCTCACTGCAGGCCCAGACCTCAAGTGCCACACACTTGGTGCCTTCACCACCACCACGTGCACCTTCCTCAAGCAGTGGTGCATGAGCTGCCCTGGCAATGCCCCTGAGCCACCTGAGGGTCACCTGGGGAGAGCCTGAGGGTCACCACGGTCACCAGGGCTGGGAACTGCTCGAACCTTCTTCTTCCCTGTGTTGTGCAGGAAGCTGTGGGGCAGCAGGCAGTGATGAAGGGCCTGGTTTGGTTTCAAACCCACCTTGCCCCCATCCAGAGCCTCTGTCAGGGCTTGCTGAGCGGGGCCAGCACCACATCCTGTTGCAGAGCTCTGAGGATGCTCTGAATCATCACCCAGAGGAGAATCTACCTGCCCCCTCCCCCTCAGCTGCTGCCAAACCACACCGAGGGTTTGGTGTTTATTTTTAAGAAGTGAATCTGCTCAGAGTCCTGTTGTTCTCAAGCAGAGGCAGAGAGGGAAATGTCTCCGTGCCTGAGAGCGCTCCCAGCTCCACCTGTGTTAGAGGCACAGCGCTGTGGCCTCTCCACCAGCCCCAAAGACATCTCCAGCCACGTCCAGCTGGGAACTCCTGAGCCCCAGGGGGTGGCTGACCACAGGAGCAATGCACACACAGTGTTGCAGTGTCCTGGCATCTTTCCTCCCCTCCACCTGGCCTACAGGATGCTCTGGATCCAGGTGAAGCCCTCCATGCTGGTCAGAGGCTCTGAGGGGGTCCCTGCCCACAGCCAGCCTTGCCTTTGTCAAACCCAGCCCTGAGGGGGACATGGGCACTATGGGGGCTTTGGTGCAGCCTCAGGGACAGTACAGGTACCACTCTTTGGTCAAACCTCTCCTAGGGACAAAGCACAGATGTAGCTGGGCCAGGAAAACCTGGCGGAGTTTCTGATCCGTGGTGTGAGGCCAAGGTGTTTGGAACCTCTCCTGTTCATCCTCTCTCCCAGGGATCCATGCTGGGGTTATTTCTCCCCTCAGAAGCACAGGAGTGCAGAAGGTGGAGGGACCTGACGCTGTCCCCAGGGCTGAGTCCCTCGCAGGCCACGGCAGACACGGGTGGCACGTCCCACAGAGTGGGGTGACAGAAGGTGCTGGGTGACAAAGCACCAGCCCAGCCCCACCAGCCCAGGGGGTTCCTGACAAGCCCCAGTGGGGCTGGGAGGTGCTGCTGGAGCAGGGTCTGAGCCCCACTGCCTCTCCCTGCAGGATGGAAGGCTGGGCTCTGACCCCCACGGGCAGTGCTGGTGATCCCACAGCAAAGCCCTGGCAGCAGCAGCTCTTCCTCAGCACCCCCAGGCAGCGGCCTGCTCAATGAAGAGAGCATCAATTAAAGAGCTCAGGGAGCAATTCACAGCAAAAGGTTCACCTTCTGATGTGTTCTTGTCTCTAACTGGCCTGGAAAGTTCAATTAAGCCTTTGCAGTCTCCAGGTCTGTCTCTGATCTGTGCAAGCCAGAGCACAGCCAGAATGAAAAGGGCTTTTGCTGCTTGCAGCGCTGCTCCCTGCAGCCCTTCCTCTGAAACGTGGCCCTTTGATGGGGGAAACCTGCTCTAGCACCAGGGAATGTTTGCTGCTCTCCTCTGGTGCTCCTCCAAAAAGCAGCAGCCTTGGGCCAGCTCGTGCAGAGACATCTCAGTGGGAGGATGAAGCAGAAGAAATAATGCAAGGGCTGGGTTTTTTTTTTTTTTCTGGTTCCAGTAGTTTTGGGTGCAGCTCTAGCACCACACGGGGCTGGAGGGAGTTACCTGTCTGAAGGGTAAGGACCAGCCAAATCCAAGCTCCACAACCCCTACAGAGATCCAGGTGGGTCCAGGATGGGACCCAGCTCATTCCAAGGCCGTGAGTCCTGCCTGAGGTGTCCATCCTGCACATCCTGGGTGTGCAGCTCTGCCTGGCCAGGACCCAGCAGTGTCCCACTGGCAGCCAGAGGAGCAGGGATGCAGCTTTGTGTCTGCCCTGCCCTGCCTGTGTCCCCAGGAAAATTGGGATAAGGGGCTGGAGGCTGCCCAGCCAAACTGGGGAATGGCACCTGCAAGCCCCAGGGAAGAAAATGGGATTTTTCTTGCCAAGAACTTGGCATTAACACTGGAAGGTGCCCACCTTGTGCACAGCCAATCCTCTCCCAAACAGCTGCTGTGGCTTTCACTGTGTCCATCCTGTTCCAGGGTTCAGACTCCTGACACCAGAGAACACCAGAGGAGTTGGAAAGATGAGCAGAAGAGCTGCTCCTGCTCATCTCTGGCTCTAATTCTGTTCACTCCTGGAAGGCTGACATGGCCAGAGCAGCAGGCAGGGAGCCTGGGATGAAGGGACACTCCTGAGGTGGCCACAGCATGAAGATGGAGACAAAGGGCATCTCCTGCCTCCCACGTGTTCCTCCTGCCCCACACAGATCCATCACCCTGTGCCCCAGGAATGTGCTGAGGACCTGGGACTGTGCCAGGCCAGGAGCTGTCCCACAGCACCAGGACTGCAGCAGGTGACACTCAGAGCTTGGAAATGTGTGTTTGTCCCCCTGCAGGGGCTCGTGGGGAGATCCACCAGCAGCAGGGGGTGGTTGGCAGCTCCAGTGGGATTTCCCAGCTCACAGAGCCCTGGGGACACAACTGGGCTGGGGATGGGCCGAGGGTGCCAAGGTTAGACGGGCACCAAAGAGCTCCTGGATGGCTGCAGGCACCCACAGATGGAAAACATCCAAAAATGGACTGATCTACAACATTTACATAAGGTTAAAAGCTTTTTATACGAGCTAAAAATTGCCCCATCACACAGCACCTGCAGGAGGTGCCCACTCCAGCCCAGCTCCATGTCCCAACCACGCAGGAAACTTCAGCCTGGCCATCTCCCTGTCCATGTGCCACCACCCTGGGGTTCCTCCAGGCAGCCCCAAAGCTCTTTTTATTCCCCAGAGCTCTGAGCTGGGGCTGAGGGAGCCCCGGGAGCTGCTCGGGCCCCTTCACCCGCTCACCTTGGGCTCTTTATGGTTATTTCTCCTGACCTGATCCCACCTCGGAGGTCAGAGAGCCGCCTGGAAGGGAAAACATTTCCCAGCACCTCCAGCTGTTCCCCCTCAGCTGAGCGAATCCCGAAGCCAGGATGCAGGCTGCCACCTTTTGGCAGAACCGAGGAGATTTCACATCGTTCATTTCTGCTAATTAAGCCATGCCATAAAATACCTTCTCCATTATTACTCAATTATGACACTTGCAGACTGGCAAGTAACTCAGTAATCTAAGTTTACATATTATTTGTATTTTTTTAATTTAATGCTAGCAAAATTTATTGCCAAATGTATTTTATGTCAAATTTAATCTCTTCCAGGTTTGAGTTTTGATTTATTTTTGTTTCCTTGAACCCCAACCCCGATAACAGGGCCCAGACACAGCAGGGGTTAAAGAGGAGCTGAGGGGCCATGAAGAGCCCCTGGGCTGGATGGCACCAGTGCCAATCCCAAATCTCACCAGAAGAAAAAGGACAAATGGATCTATGGGTGATTCCAACCAGCTAAAAATGAAACTGGTTTTGGAGATGAGGTCCCTGGCAGGGCACTGCTGCACCTCCCAAGCTGCAGAATGGTGGCTGATGCATTTCCTGAGCTCTGAGGATGCTTTACCACAGATGTGCAAACAGCTGATTGAAAAGCAGATCAGCAAACAGCTCCTGCCCTTCCCACCCACCAGGATATCGGCAGGAAAATGGAGCAGGAGCTGCTGCCAGCCCGTCTCTGTCACAGCCCCAGTCCCGGGGATGCTGATGCATGTGGGACCCGCCCCAGACACCTCCAGGTTTGGTCAGAACAACCTTCCTGAGCTTGCAGAGCGTCCCAAAGAGCAGCTGCAAGTTCTCCAGAAATAAATTCTTGTGCAACATGAACATCCCGAGTGGGAGGTGTCCCCTGGCTGCCAGTGGTGCCGTTCTGGCTTTGGAGAACTCTTCCAGGTGCTGGCCAAAGCCTGAGTGACAGGGATACCCCAGGGGTGACAGCAGCCAGCCTGTGCTCCAGCAGTCCCACATTTATGGGCTACACAGTGCCCAGAAGTGCCTAAATAACAGCAGGATTATGTCTGATGCCCTGGCTCTGTGCCCAGCCGGGTGCAGGGCTGAGCTCCAGCCCCCCGACCTGCTCCTGTGACACCCCAGGGCCTGCCCCACTCCCTGAGCCGTGCCACAGGTGAGTGTGTCACTAATCTCTTCCATTTCTATCGGTGGTACATCTTGGAGTTTGTTTTGGATGCTTTGGAAGTTAATTAGTTCAGCAATGACTAATTAAGGGGAGGGGGGAAGCTGCTGCACGAGGCTTTGGGCAGGCAGGACAGCCTGGCTGGGGCTGCCTTCATACCCTGGCAGGCAGAGCAGGCAAGGGGACAGAATTTGTGACATGTGCCAGGTCAGCTGTGCCATGCTGGACCATGCTGTGCCATGGTGTGCCATACTATGCTGTGCCATGCTGTGCCATGCCATGCTGTGCCATGCTGTGCCATGCCATACCATGCTGTGACATGCCATGCTGTGCCATGCTGTACCATGCTGTACCATGCTGTGCCATGCCATACCATGCTGTGCCATGCCGTGCCATACTATGCTGTGCCATGCCGTGCCATACTATGCTGTGCCATGCTGTGCCATGCCATGCTGTGCCATGCTGTGCCATGCTGTGCCATGCCAGGGCCCTGTGCCCTGCAGTTCCCAGCCCAGTGACTCCATTCCACATCACAGCACCAGCTCTGCCGCCTTGTCCCCAGGTGGGGCAGCCAAGTGACACCTCCCGTTCTCCCCAAACCCCCCAAGCCCCCCAGTTCCCTACCTTGGCCCCGTGCCGCCTTGCCCGGCTCGCTGTGTGAGCAGGGGATGGGCGAGGGCATCCTGGTGCCGCGGGAGGATGCAGCCCCTCCGTGTCCCGCTCAGCTCCGTGTCCCCAGGGCTTTCCTTCCTCCTCCAGGGATGTTCAGGTGCGGGGTGGAAGCCACCCTTCCCTCCGGTGTCCCCCGCAGCTGATGGGAGCCGGGGCGGTGCTCGGGGCAGCACCTGCGCAAGGTGGGTCCGGCTTCCCCCGCCGCTTCCAGCCCGGTGGTTTTTGTCTCTTTTTCGTTCGCTTCTCGCCCCTTCCTGCCCTGGGTCTCGCTGATCTTCCTTCCTGTCAGCGTGGGGCTGCTGCCTGCGCACCGGGGTGAGAGATCCGCCGAAACCCGGCAGCCACAGCCGGGGCCGGCCCGCTGGGATGCTCAGCGCTCGGACACTTCCCCGGCTGCTTTCTCCCAAAAGCCACAAAACCGCCCCGACAATATCCAGACTGCTGCGAGTTCACTTGGAGCAAAACCGTGAGCTCACCCCAGCCTGGAAAAGCCGAGGGGTTTTGTTACACAAGCCCCTCACTGACCAGGAACGCCGGGAATATCCCATGGAAGAGCCTGGACTTGCAGCAGCTCTGCCCTTCACTGGGTTGTGCAAAGAAATAATTGCGTGAGTAAATTAAAGTTGTGTTTTGAAAGAGTGGAATAAAAGGGTAAGAACAGCCTCACTTTCCTCCAAAGCCATCCTCCTGCCCTTGCTAAGTGCTCCCTGGAATTAGGATTTGTCTCCAAAAAGCTGGATCCCGTCCCACCGAGGATCCAGAGGCACCAGATCAGCAGGACAGGCGGGATCTCCCCTCCCCAGCTCTGCACAGGCAGGTGGGGTCGGTCATTATTTTCCATTTTTGTTCTACAAAACCCTCAGTTTGTAAATCCTGTAAACATTTCACTGTCATTCAGGCAAATGGTGGCTAACAGAGCTCCCGTGGTGGCGAGCTGCTGGGGGTCAGGGTGGGCTCATGGCCACTGAAGTGTGTCTGGGGAGGAGAGATGGAATTCTGACCTCCAGCCACCACTTTGGGCTCCCCCAGCCTCACTCTGTGCCTGCCCCATGCTGGGCCCAGTAAAGGGTTAAAACCTTTCCTCTGGTGGGAATTTCCTCGGTGGTTTCAACAGGAGCTGGACCTGGTAAATCCCAGCAGCCAATCTGTAGCTGAAATCCCTCACATCCAAAATGACTGTGCAGAAACCCCGGTCGGGGCTGTACCTCCTGCTTTCACATCATTTCTCTGAATTAACACATCTGAAATATTCCTTTGTGTATTACACATCCCCCACCCATTTTCTGGGTTTTTTACTGGATTCAACCCCAAATCTCTCAGCGTATTTATTTACTAAACTCAACCTATGGAGCTCTGGGCAGGGGAGGAGAGGAGAGGCCCAGGGGTGACTCTGTTGACTCGTGAGGGTGCCCAGGGATGGATCCTCAGCTCAGACCTGCACAGAGTCACCTGCCTGGGGATAACGAACCTGGGGATAACGAACCTGGGGATAATGAACGGTCCCAGCTCCAGAGGGAGCAGCAGGATGAGCATGGGGAACAACGCAGTTTTCACACCAAGGAAATGCAGACTAGTCTGGGAAGCTTGGGGCGTCCCTGGGGAGGAAGGGACACAACCCCCAGTGACCTCCCAGATGGTGACACGGTGGCTCTTGGGTTTTAAACGGGATGGGATGGGATGGGATGGGATGGGATGGGATGGGATGGGATGGGATGGGATGGGATGATGAGATGGGATGATGGGATGGGATGATGGGATATGATGGGATATGATGGGATATGATGGGATGTGATGGGATATGATGGGATGGGATCCATGGGATGGGATGGGATCATGGGATGGGATGGGATGGGATCCATGGGATGGGATGGGATGATGGGATGGGATGGGATGGGATGGGATGGGATGGGAGCGGAGCCTCACGCCGGCGGTGGGCGGGGCCTGGCGCTGGTGGGCGGGGCCTGTCGGAGATTGACATCTGAGCCGCGCCCAGCCGGGAGTGGCCGAGTGCATTCGGACGGAGCCGAACACAATCGGGTCACTCCGGAGAGACGAACGCTCGCAGCTCGCAGCCCAGCCGACTGGACCCGAACCGAGGCGGGCGGAGCCGACTGGACCCGAACCGAGGCGGGCGGAGCCGATTGGACCCAAACCGAGGTGAGGAGCCGTGTGATGGAGGACGCTCCCGCTGCCCCCCGGGGCCGGCCATGGCCCCGCAGCCGCTCCGCTCCCTCCCGGCACCGGTCCGGGGGCTGAGCCGTGCGACCTCGCTGCTTCTCGCCCTGTCAGAGCCCCGGGACTGCCCGCGCTGCTCATGGCCGGGAAGAAGCTGATCGTGGTGTTCGGGGCCACCGGTGAGTGCTCGGGGCGAGGCCCGGGCGGTGCCCGGGGGAGGGTGAGGAGTGCGGGGAGCGAGCGGGGTTCGGTCCATGTGGCAGCCCGGGGAGCCGGGCCCTGAGCGGCCGCTCCTGCAGGGGCCCAGGGCGGCGGCGTGGCCCGGGCGCTGCTGGAGGACGGCACCTTCAGGGTGCGAGCGGTGACTCGGAGCCCCAGGAAGAAGGAGGCGGAGGAGCTGAGGCGGAGGGGAGCCGAGGTGGTGAAGGCAGATCAGGACGATGAGGCGTCGCTGGAGCGGGCCTTGGCAGGTGCCTACGGATCCTTTATTGTCACCAACTTCTGGGAGCACTGCAGCAAGGAGAAGGAAATCGAGCAGGTACCTGTCCTGACGTGAACTGGGACCGCGTGTGGAATGATCTGGCAGGGTGGATCATGAGTAGCATTGAGGTGGGAACAGCTCTTGTGGCAGCCCTGATGGTTTGAGTGACCAGTCCAGAAGACCCCAAGGCCTCACAAACACCAGGTCCCAGTTCTTGCAAAGCCAGGACTTGCTCTCTGTTCCCTCGCAGTTGCACAGCTCCAGGATCTGGTGCCTTCAGGGCGTTGATAAATTTGTTACGGAGGGCACTTCCCAGAAGTTTGAGTAGCAGGAGTGGGAACACTTGGCTCCTCAGAGCCTTCCCAGGCAGAGCTGATGTTGCTGCCTGCAGACCTGTAGCTCTCTGTGCTTGCAGCTTTGGGGCCAAAATCCTGCAGTATCAGAGATCCCAAGGGTGGTGCTCACCCTAGGACAGATATTGCAAGGCAGCAGTTGTCGTGCCTGGATGGCAACAAACAAAAGATAAGATAGTTTAGGGCAGGTATGTTGGCCAGGCACATTCTTTGTGCTGATGCTTGCCTGTGTGGTGGAGCAGTGAGCTCCAAAGCTGGAGGGTGTGTGGTTTTTCTGAAGAATGATGGGATAAGGAGAGGATTCAGCTCCACCTGGACAACTCACTGTGCTCAGCACTGGTCCCAGCTGAGGGCTGGTAGGAGTTGGATCCTCCCCAGAGGGAAGGGAGGGTGTGGGGATGATGGGAATATCCCGTTCCCCTCTTCATGGCTGGTTTCTCCCTTGGCCCAGGGACGGCGTCTCGCTGACCTGTCCAAGCGCCAGGGTCTGCACCACGTCGTGTTCAGCGGCCTGGAGAACGTGCAGCAGCTGACAGGGGGCCAGCTGGAGGTGCTGCACTTCGATGGCAAAGGTGTGGTGGAGGAGTACTTCCAGAAAATTGGGGTTCCCACCACCATCATCCGCCTGCCCTTCTACTTTGAGAACTTCCTTTCCATCTTCAAGCCGCAGAAGGCCCCGCAGGGAGACAGCTTTGTCCTGGGTAAGCAGGAGCTCTTGCTCTGTGGGTCGCTGTCCTGTGGCTGTCCCCATCTGCTCCCACTGTGCAGGGACTGAGGGGTGGAGACTGACAGGGCTGTGGGCTGGCAGGGTGAAGAGGCTTCTACCAGCTTGACCACAGCAAGCTGCATTATGGTTTTCAGACCTTTTTGGTGGCCTGCAGGAAATCACCAAGACCCTGGGCCTATTTGTGGTGCTGAGGACTGTTCTGCAGATGCCAGAGCAGCTCTGGACACCCCAAGTGCCTGTGTTTGGGATGGTGGAGGCGGTGGGGCTGCAGGTGACTCACGGTGCTGCTCTGGTGTCAAGGTCTCTTAGCTCAGCCCTGCTCTCCTGCCTTGATGGCTGCTCTCATCCCTCCCTCACCTCATGTCCGGACACTGGGAGCTGAAAACTGCACTGTACCTCCTCAGAGCTGGGCTGTGCTCCAGCTGGGGTCAATCTCTCCATGCAGAGCTGCCCATGGGGGACACCCCAATGGATGGGATGGCTGTGGAGGACCTTGGGCCCGTTGTGCTTTGCCTGCTGAAGTCCCCAGAGGAGTACATTGGCCAGGTGATAGGACTCAGCACGGGCAAGCTCACCGAGGCAGAGTACGCTGCCATCCTCTCCCAGCAGACGGGCAAGACTGTGACAGCCAGCAAGGTAGGAAGTGTCCCTTGGTGTAGGTGATGTTCCTGAGGGACTCCTAGCTCGTTTTGGTACAGCCCAGCACTGGTGTCCAGGATTAGTCCTGCTGCCCCTGGGTGTGGCTGGAGCACAGCTTGGCACTGACACTGCCCTGTTGGTGTTGTCACCGAGCTCGTGCTCATGGAGCACACGATGTGCCCGGGCAGGTCTGTGCTCCTGAGCTGGGAGGTCTCCAGCAGAGCCAGGGATGGGCACCTGCACAAGTCTCTGCTGGGTGCCCTTCCCTTCAGCAGGGCTTCCCCCAGGGCTTTGCTGTGTCACCATTACAACAGATCTGGCCTCTGTGCTGTGTCGTTGTTAACAACACCCCAACCACTCCCTGCCCTTTCGTGACTTATTTTTAATTTTTGTTTGCATTTCAGTTGTGCCTCAGGCACGCAGTACAATGGATGAGGGGTATGGTGGCTCCCTGCTTTGAGAACTAAGTACATTTCATTAGAAACAAAGGCCCTCTGATGTTCTCTGGAGGTTCTGCTCCCTCAGAGGCACAGGGAACCAAACCCTTTGATTCAGGCAGGGAAGGATGTTTTGGGGTGCCACGTGGCAACCTGAATTGCATCCTTGACCAAGCAGGTTCTAGAACCCCTCAGCCATAGCTCTGGTGTGAGGAAGGGCTCCCTCATAGCTGCTCCAGATGCTGGCCAGCTGTGTGCCAGACCTGGCTGCTGGCCCTAGGCTGGCTGGGCTGTTCCTGCCAGGCAGGGCTGCATCTTTTGCCCAACCCCAGCAGAAGTGCCTTGCAGAGCCCTCCTCACCAGTGGCAATGCTGCAACAGGCTGCTCCAACAGAGCCCTCATCACATCCCCTCACAGGCTGAGGGCAAGCCCCAGCAGCCTCTGAAACACTGTTTTTCCCCCCAATTCTGTTGGCAGATCTCCCCTGAGGAGTATGAGAAGCAGGACTTCCCTGGGGCCAAGGAGATGGCTGCCATGTTCCGTTTCTACGCCCTAAAGCCAGACCGCAACGTGGCCCTGACCATGAAGCTCAACCCCAAGGCCCGCACCTTCCAGCAGTGGGTGGGGGACAACAAGGATGCCTTCTGAGCCTCCCCTCCCTCCTCTTCCTCCCTGGTTTCTGCAGCAGGTAGGGGGACCTGAGGTGAGGTGTCCTGAGCCATGCTGCCTTCCCAGCAGTGCCCCAGGGAGAAGCTGATCCTGCCCCAGCTGGGGGAGCTTGGCCCTTGTGCTGGTCCATGTGTGTGCTCCTGCAGCCTGGCTGGGACTATTTAGGCAGCCAGAACAAGAGGAAGTGCTGGACAGCACAGGCAGAGGGGTGGCAGAAGCACTGCCTTTGCACTCTGGCCTCAGGGAGGTGTTGCTTTAGTCATTGTGGGTGTTTTAGGGTGGTGGGGCCTTGTTTTCCCAGGATCACATCCTTTCCCAGGCAGCTCTGAGCATATGGCACCAAGGTTTGGGCACTGCAGGTGAGCCACTGGAGATGGAGGCTTAGTGTCACCCCAGCAAGCAGGGACTGCAGTGGCTTCCTGAGACTGTAACACAAAAGCTGAGCCTGATTCCTCATCATACAGCTCTGGCTCTGTTCCTTGGGCTCCTGGAGATAATTTTAGTCACTGTCCCAAGGAGCTGAGATAAAACTCGACATTTTCTAGACTGTCTAAGGTTCAGTGGAAAAGCCCCTTCCCCCTCACGTGCCTGAAGGACTGCTCAGATAGGGCAGGTTTGTGTTTCAAGTCAGTCCCAGCCCCTAGCAATGCTTGAGCCTGTCCCAGAGACCTTCATTCCTGTTACCAGGGGAGGGAAAGGGGGAAGAGTATACAAGGCAGCAAGGCACAGCACATGTTAAATATCTTTATGAAGTCCATCTTATTTACATGGGTACAGAATCACTTTACAGAAGTTTAATCAGGAGGCAACGCGTGCTTTATTTCAGCAAATTAAGAAGGGCAAGACTACAGCATGTCCCTGTTTAACTGGTGTTGAACTGATTAGTAGGTGGGCTGATGGTACCTGCATGGTATCACAAACACAGCAGGCTACAGTAACCATGGAATACTCACTGCAAGAGCTCAGCTGCATCTGGAAGGAGTGATCCACCTGACTTGCACTCTCACACAAGTAAAACAACAATGCTTTGACCAATCCTTTACACTATGGGTGTTGCACTAAGGTAATAAAAGATTTTTGTCCCCAACTGGCAAAGGGCTCAGTGATCGATTTGTACCAGTCCAGAAGCGACAGCAGTTGTGTGGTAACTTTAGTTATTTGGGGGATAAACTTGAGGCAAAGTGCAGATTCCATCACTGCTCTGTGCAGGCAATCAGCAGGACAGAGAAAGCCCAGGGCTGTGAGGGAGCCAGGCCAGCTGGGCTCAGACAATGCCCAGCCATGGGGAGATTCCACTCAGAGCTGTGCAGGGCAGCAGGGCTGTCGTGAAGACAAGGTTAGACCTCCCTGACCCACCAAGCCTCCTGGAGAGTTCACCAAGCACACCTGGCATTCCAAAGGGCACCTGAGTGAGCAGCTGGTGGGCTTGGTCTCCATACAGCAAACTGCTGCTCTGTGCTGGAATATTTATTTCACATTTCCTCTGGTTTGGATTCTAAATAATACTTTAACTTTTACCAAATAAGCTTCCAGCAGCAGTAGGGTTGTGGAACAGCCTCCAGAGAGCCACACTTCTGCAAAGCTGGTGTTTTCCTTCACTGCCAGTTCCTAGGACAGTGGGTGGGGTTTGTGTTGGTGCCTCGGTGGTCCATGGCTCTCCAGCTGGGATTCTTCCTTTGCTGCTGACTGACATCCTGTGTTCTCCAGAGCCTGGCTGCCAGAAAGATTCACCCCCAACTGCATGGATGACCTGCTGCTGCTGGCTCCTAGTTCCCAGTAGAACGTTTTCCTGCAGTCGAAGTGAGAGGAAGGTTATAATTTCCTGGCTGTATGAGCACACAGCCCACTCTGGGAGCACCTCCCCTCCTGACCTGCTGTCACAATCAGCCCTACAGCACAGCCAGCTTTGTAGCCTACAAAGATGCAAAGCTGAGCCCCTGGAATCCAAGACTCTGTGTCTGCTGTAGCTGACTCCAAGTCTCAGTGCTCCCTCATAACAGGTCAGCACCAACTAAAGCACCTGAGTTACCCTGCAGTGATGCATGGTGGGGTTTGCTGTGCTCTGTGACAAAGGCTGGCTCATCCCTGGTGCTGTAAGCCAATGGCAGGGGTGAATCCAGCCCCAGTGTGCCAGCACCAGTGGCTCTGCAGCCCAGGATTTGTGTGGCAGAACCCGGTCCCAGTGGGACCAGCTCATGGGAACACGCTCAGTGCTTGGAACTGGGCACAGCTCCAGCAGCAGAGCTGCAGGGGAGGCCAGCCACCTCCCCCAGGGTGCACCCAGCATCCGTGCTGCTCTTTGCTGCAGCAACAATGCACTTTAATCCCTGGCTTGTTGCTCCAGGTCCCAAGGGACAACTAGGGCTGTGCACACCCACGGCTGGAAGGCCTGAGGCTAAGTGAGAAGCAGCTCTGTGCTATTGTGCTTCCATCTCCCAGGAAGTGCTCAGTGTGGGGGAAAGACAACAGTGAAACACAAGAGGCCTCCTACCTCGGATGGGGTGTCAGGAGGTAAACATTTTCTTAAGTTTGGAAAGGAATCCCTCCTTGTTCTCCTGAGCCTCAGGCCTATCCCCGCCTGCGTCAGCGCTAGCCGTGGCCCTGCCACCTGGACACAAACAGCAAAGGGCTGCAGTCAGAGACATCTCCCACCAGGACCAGAGGGGTGTTTTGGACAGGGAATGGCCAAGAGAAAGCAGCTGGCTGTGCTGCTCCCTCACATCCAGGGCTGCACCTGAACCGAGCCACAGGACTGGGCCCTTGCAGTGAAAGCACTGGGGAGCCTGGATCCCACAAGTGGAAAAGCCAACCATGAGCTCAGGTGCTGAGCTGTTCCCCTTTCCCCAGCCCTCCAACTGGCACGGGAATTCTTGTGCTGCACAATTGAGTGAGTCAGGGACCCCAGAGGCTTTGGAAACAAGTGCTTGGAACTGAGAATCTGCCACTAAAAACAAGCAGTGAACTCAATCACAGCCAGCCAGGACTTTACAGGGTTAAAAAATCTATACTGGTGGTCCCTGAAACAAGTTCTTCCTGATTCAAGGTTGTGTCCTTGCAAAGCAGTGCAAAACCACACCAGGAGCCTGATTTATGTCATTGCAAGCATTTCTCAGACAGTGTCAAGAAAAAATTAACTAATGTAGAATGAAAAAGGCTACAAGTATTTCAGACCAACTCTCCAGATAAGGAATGTTAAAACTGTCCTCTATGAACAGGTCCTGAGAACTTGTTTGTCCCTCAGAAGTGGCTATAACGAGAACAAAGGGGACCTCTTGGCTAATCTGCTTTTTTTCTACAGTAAAACTATCAATAACAAGATCCCAAACGCCCCCTCAAGCTTTCTTTGTGCACAGAGAATGCAGAGTCTGGTGCTCCCCAGCTTCCCAGGGCTGAGTGCTGGGCTAGGACTGATGCAATGGAATGAAATCCCGAGGCAGGACACGCCTCCCTCAGCACAGCCTGTCTCTACACTGCGACCTACTGGCGTTGTTTTAACACACCTTGCTGCTTCAGCGTGGTGAAAACTTGTAGGTTTGCTTTTTAAAAAATTAGTTTTAAGGGTGTTTCTTCTTCTCTTTGGCACATTAATGCCTTTAAAAAGCTGGAATGGAAATTCAGTGCTCAGAGCTCTCTGCCCTTCCCCAAGGCTGACTAATATGGGAAAGATGTCATTTCTGTGTTAGGAAAGCATCATAAAACACAACACTGGGAAGCATTTGGCAGATGCTGCCTTCTAATATCCTGCACCTAAGCCTATATGGCCCACACTTTGGCACGTAGTAGAGCAGATCCTGGGATCATTCAACAGCTCCAAAAGGCTCTCACCCTTGCCTAGTCATAAATGCCCTGCTGGGTTTCAAACCAAAACCAAAATCCAGTGGGATTTAAGTTCATTGTTCCAATTAAACAAAGAAAAAACTGCTTTCCAGTAGCCAAAGCTCCTTCCTCAATATTTTACCTAATGTGTTGTGCCTTTAGCTGCTGCCTCTTCCAAGCACCTCATCCCTGAAACTTAAAAAACACAATTGCTGGATCTCAATTTTCCATCTGGAGCTTCACAAAGCTCCCAGTTGCTCTCACTCCTCCATGGTGCTGGAGGCTGTCCACTGAGCAGAGCTGACACTGCCACCAATGGACACTCCTAGCCCAGGTTTCCCCACACACACACAGAGCTCAGCCCCAACAGAAATCCCCATCAGCATTCCAGGAGAAACAGCCCTGCTGTGCTCAGGATTGGGATCACACAGGAAACTGGCTTGAAGTACATTTGCTTTTCTGCCTCAAGGCAAGTCCTGGCACAGGGGAAGCAGGGAGCAGAAAGCATTCATCAGCACAGCTTGTCTGGACCCTGGAGAACTCAGTGCCTGCTCTCTGTTCACACATGGATTTGCCCAGTAAGTATGGAACACAGCTTCCTGGGAAGAGGCTGCCTCCCTGCTGTGTGCTACAGCCTGTTAATATCACACTAGAGCTATTTTTGTTACACCAGGCTGTGCTGCCACAGTGACCCTGGCTCACCTTGCTCCCCAGGAATGGCCAGGGAGCGCTCTGCACTCCCACAGCACTGCCCAGGGAAGGGGCAGGAGTTCCCTCACTCACCTGACGCTGTGTTGGTGACCCCGTTCACGGTGCCGTCCACGTCAGCCTCGTCCTCGGCGTAGCTCATCATTAAGGCTCGCTGGCGATCTGTCAGCCTCCTGTGGCACCAGGACAGGGCTCAGGGATGGCCTGGGGGTCCCAGAGCCCCCCAGACCTCCCCCAGAAGCACCCACGAGGGGCAGGGACTGGAGTACATTGTGTAGGAATACACCAGGAATTTATGTACTCTTTAAATGAGCCACCTATGAGGAATGATCTATAAAATACTCTCAGTGGAAGAGGAAACACAGGACCCACTGCATTTCATGGAATTTTCACAACTTCTAAACAACATTTCTTGCAAAATGTTTTTAAGATTTCACAGGAACTTGTTTTAGCTCTACTTACTGAGGAACTTTTATCTTTATGTGGATGTAGTGGTCTCCATAGCCATAGCTGTTGACCTTGGGAATGCCTTTCCCACTCATTCGAATTTTCTGGTCTGGCTGAATACCAGGGGGTATCTAAAAACAGAGAGGTGTCACATTTATTACTCTAATTAAACATTTATACAATAATTACACATCTATAAGAATTATCTGCCTTTCCAACAAGCTTTAAAGTAGGATGGGAGAGCTCTGGTGTGGTCATATGCATAGGGACACATCCCAAAGCTAAGCCAGTAATGATGGAAAAACTTTTGAAGGAAAAAGTAAAGAACCTGACACAGGTGGGGTTTGTCCAGCAATCCCTTTCTTTCCCTGCCCCTACACAGCAACAGGAAAGAAGCTGTGACCAGGCAGGTCACAAACTACCCAAGGCTCAATCCTGAAGGAGTCTGAAATGCAGTACTGGCAGACTTAGGAGATTTTCCCCACCTTTGCAGCAAAGGAGAAGCCTTTGCTGTGCCCCACTGATTCATGGCTGGGGTATATTGGCACTCACCGTGATGTTGATTGTCTCATACAAGCCTTGACACCGGGCTGTGCCTCCCAGCACGGCCTGAGCTACTGAGATCAGGAGATCCGAGTGGATATCGGCTCCGTTTCGTCGGAACACAGAGCTCTTCTGAACCTGGAGGGCAGGAAAGGTCCCAAGAGCAGTGAGCACACTCTGTTCTCCTGGTGAACTACTCCCAGGGGTCTCAGGAAGAAAAATATACCATCCCCAAACTGCATGGCTAAGAACTGTGAGTTAATATTTGGTCTTCTAGTAAAACACAGATCTTGACATAACTGAATTAGCCAAAGGATTGGAAGGATCCCTGCTTCCTGCCTCAGGAACTCCCTTCTCTAATCCTGCTGTCATTATAGATAATAAACCCTCCTGCACCATGAAAAAGGTGCTGAAAAAAAAATTCTCCTTAACAGGGGTGTGTGTGGCAGGACTGTGACAGGAGAAGAGGCCCAGCTACAGCACAGGTGCAAAGCAGCCCTGAAGGTGGATCTGCAAAAGGACACTTCACCAGGCAGCCTCCTCTGGCACCTCCCACAGCTCTGCCACCCCTGCCAGCAGGAAGCTCCCTCACGTTTCCAAGTCAAAAACTCAAGGCATGAAGAATCTACTCTGCATTTTGATTCACACCACTCTAAGGGCGTGGCCCTGGAACAAGCAGCGATTCTTCAACAACAGATTCAAAGTTACCCCCCTTGCTACAATGCAGATCTCCTGCTGTCTCAGAAAGTTCACAGGGATCATGTTACCTCAGCTGTTCCAAAGGATCACTGGCTCTTCCTCCTCTGCCCATTCTGCAGTCCTTTCCCAGGCAGCTGAGAAGGGAACAGCCAACTTAAATAATAAACCAGCCTGGGATACATACCTTGAACGTAATGAAAATTTCTTTCTTCCCCACAGGCATCCGAACTGTCTGCCCATCCTCGACACCTGCAATCAGAACAGAACAGAATGTCACCTTGGGCCATGTGACATGGATACCTACAACTCTTGCCAATCCAAAGAGCTGGCCACCACAGACTAAAGGAGAAGGGGTCAGCACATGTTTATACCTGAGGTGATCCCTGTGCCCCCAACACGTTTGTTGCATCAATATCTACAGAATTCTTTACAAAATGTATTGGATTAAGGAACACAGCAGCCTCCACAAGATTCAGGAAAGTTACAGGCTGCTTACCCAGCTTGGTCTCAAAGAATTCCCCTCTGAATTCCTTCAGCAGTGAATTCTCCTCTCTGGTGAGGAAGGCCATCAGCACACCCCTCTGAGCCAAGCCAAGGCTTTTGGGATTCCCACCCTCTCCCAAATTTGTCAAGGACGAATGAAAGACCAATGGCAACAAAACCTTCAGAGATTCACTCTTCAAAACTTGCCTAGGAGGACCCAGGCAAAAACCAAAGCTCAGGAAGGGCAAAGCAAACATTTATATACATGGCAAGAAGGCCCAGCTCATCACTAGCCCGTTCCATTGCCAAGTTCTCAATCTGCTTTACTTTAAAGACCATTTATCTGCAGCAAAAGGTCTGCCATCCCATTTGTACCTAGCAGTGGCAGTAAATAACTACAGTTCTTTAAGAGAGAGCAGCAAACAGGTACAACACTGACCAGCTGGCACAGGAACCATCACTGTCTTCTTCTGCTTGGTCTGCCCCGTGCCCCGGCACACGATGCAGGGCGTGGTGATGATGGAGCCGCGGCCGCCGCAGCGCCGGCACGTGGAGCGCATCACGAACGGGCCCGTGTTGATTGTCTCCTGGGGAGGAACAAACACGTGGTGGGCAAATAATGAGTACTGACAGGGGACTTGTCACACAGCATGTTTGAGCTCTGATCACACACACACCCTGTCAGAACAGAGATATCCTTCAGCACAAAGCTGGCTCTGAAATCCATCACCATCGCATCCGATTTCCACTGAACACCAGCAGTACTACGAGCAAGTGTCACATGGTGAGGACAAGGGAAACACACCATCCTCACTGGCTAGGCCTTAATGTACAAGAAGGGACAAAGCTCCTTACAGTGCTACAAACATCTCTGTTCTGATGAATCCAAGGACAATCCATTTAAATGAATTACTGCCAGTGTCCAAGAAAACCTTATGGTGACTAAGCTCTGGGCAGAACTGTGAGAGCTGCCCACCAGACTGAAGCACACAAGGAATCAAATGCATGGAAACTCAAAGCCTGCAGCTCCATTATTACCAGTACCTTCTTATTTTATTACTACCCTTAGGTTTTCACCACCTAAGTCAAAAGATATCCATTTATTGCCTGAGGAATTTCAGAGCTGTTACATTATATTTGTATGGTTTGTGGGATGTGCAGGAGCAGAGGATCCAGCCTGAAGGCTCATGCTTGCAGTGAGGCACAGCACTTTAACACGAAGAAAATCTTCCTAGTGCCTATTAGCATCAGGCTGATGTTAACTCAGCTTTACCCGAGATAAGCTGATGAGCGTGGTGAGAATTTTCCCCATGGAATGAAGTGACTCTCCCAGGAAGGGCAAGCACAGCAGAACTGGTGTCCTGCTCAGCACTCACCATGCCTGTGCCATTGCAGTAGTGACAGCGCTGAGCTTTGGTGCCAGGTTCGTGTCCTTTGCCATCGCAGCGCACACAGGAGTCCTGGATGTTCACCACAATCTCCTTGTTAACACCTTTTGCAGCTTGGGTGAATGTCAGTTCCATGATATACTGCACAGGAAACATGGATATAGATCCATTACTGAGGTGTGACAGGGCCTCAAGGAGACTGAGAAGAGTTTAGGCTAAATACCAAACAATGCTTAAAATAGAACTCATCAGTAAAGATGACTGATCAAAAGAGGAAATTCTCATTATATGAAAAAGATCATTTTTAGTAAAACCAGGAGTACCAAACACTTCTGAAGACAACACATGAACCACCAACACCTAAAGGAGCACTTAGCTGCAGCATGAAGAACAAGACACATTTTATTATGGGCCTCACTGCAATGTGAAGCTAATTAAGTTGCAAAATTAAGCCAATTAAGCAGCCAAACACATTGCTGGAAGGCCAGGCTTGTAGTTACAAGGTATTTTGTGGGTTTTAGCATTACAGATCAAAGCAGGCATATGTAGATCAACCTGCAGCAGAAACAACGATGGAACTGGAGAGTTCTGCCAGCTTGGCACTGCTGGATGGTGTCAGTAAACACCAGAGAAGTAGCTCAAGCCCAGAAAAAATAACCCTGTCTGGAGGTGTGGGGTGTGTTTCTGCACAACTTAGAACTATGAGACTCTCCCCATGCCATGCGACACACACACTGACATTCCCAGAAATAACCTCTTGCTAAAGCTCCCACAGCGCTCTGTGACAGAAGCTGGGGGAAACACTGGTTTGAGTTTCTCATTTCAATCCTAAATAAAGGCAGCTCCTACCTCCTGTGGCTGGTCAAAGACAGTCTGAAAATCGCCAAAAGGGGATCCTGAGAACTCCCCAAAGATCTTCCTGAAGAGCTCCTCGGGGTCGATGGAGGGGCCGCTGCTCCAGTACTGCCGCCCCGCGCCAGCCCCAGCCCCGGCCCCGGCCGCGCCGGCCTCGAAGCTTGCCGTGCCGTAGGCATCGTACTGCTTCCTCTTCACCTCGTCACTCAGCACCTGCAGGCAAGGAATGGGGCCTGCAGGGATTGCAGGATCCAGGAGAACCCCTGGCTCTGGTCTCAGACCTTCCAGCAAGGTCTCACTCAGTTCTCAGCACCACAAGGGTTAAGGACAAGCTGCTGTTTCCCTGGTGTCTCCTGGCTCATCACCAGAAAAATTATAAGATCTTACTAATTTATAAAAAACAGAAATAACTTATACTAAGCAGCTGATCACTATTCTATCAGCTGAAGAGTGCTGGAATGAAAAAACAGGGCTGGGGGAACACAGTGAAAGTCCCTCTGTCTCAAACACCTGCTGACAGGTTTTTTATTCAATTATTTAAACTGACAATAATTCCATGAAGTGACATCCATGACAGTCACTGCTAAGGAAGGGGAAAACTGAAAGAGCCCAAAGCAGATGAATCACTTGGACCAAGTAATTTCTTGGGACAGAGGTGCTCCAGATTGAAGTGCATCAAAAATCAACCACGGTTTTACAGGAAATGTTTCCCCTCATCTACCCTCTAATCTTTCCTCCTCCTCGTCACAATAAAATTTTGCTTTTACCTCGTAGGCTTCTGCCAGCTGAGAGAACTTCTCCTTTGCTTTGGGGTCATCCTTGTTTGTGTCAGGGTGGTATTTCTTTGCCAACTAAAAAACAAAAACCAACTATTAGGGACAGGCAGGAGTTATTTACCTTAACACATCTCACATGCCAGGAAAAACACATCAGGCAGAACCTGACATTCACTAGATGCATTCCCAGGAACTAAAACCCTTCGTTTTCCTTTATCAACCCAAAACAAGGAACTACAGGAGCTGCTCCTGATCTTCTCAGCAAGCCCCGATCCTTCTGGAAGGAGGCAAGCGATGCCAGCGCAGGCAGACCATGCTTTGGAAGCGATCCCCAAGGCCATGTGCTAAGCTTTCCCACTGCCTCCTCCCCTCGTCTCCAGGGGCTCCGAACACGGGGATGAGTTTGTTCCACGCAAGGGAAAGCCGTGGCTCCCCCGGCCGCCCGCGGGGCGCTGGGCCCGGCCGGTCCCGCCGCACCTGGTAATAGGCCTTCTTAATCTCCTTCTGCGTGGCGGTGCGGGGCACCCCCAGCACCTGGTAATAGTCCTCCTTGGCGCGGGCCGCGCTGCTGTGGAAAGCGGCGGCGGCGGCAGCGCGTTTCGTCCCTGCGGGAGAGGAGGGAGAGGAGCCGCCGTGAGGGCCGGGCCGGGCGGAGGAAAGGACACGGC
>NC_031783.1:2103831-2104822 GCF_001522545.3 Parus major
CGCGGCGCTGCGCCTGCGCACCCCGCGGAGGGGACGGGCCGCGCATGCGCACGGCGCAGCGGCCGTGAGTGCGCCGCGCTTACGCATGCGCGGGGGTCGGCGGGACGGGAGCGCGCTGGGGACGGGCGGGCGCTGCCCTCTGTGGTTCCCTCATGGAGCAGGGCTGGGAACGCTGCCCTCCGCTCCGTCTGCGCCCTGCCAGGGCTGCTGCCCTTCTCCCCTAGCAGGTGAAATATCTCACAGAAGCGAGTGCAGTAGCACAGCGCCCACACCACACAGCGCAGCAGCCTGGCACGGTACCCGCCCTGACACAGCGCCCACAGCGAGGCAGCGGCTTTCCTCTGGAGAGGGGGAGGACGATTCGTGCCAAGCGCGTCTCTCTCCCGCCCTCGTCACCGGGGCTGGCGCCTCCGAGCGCTCCTCAGCACAGGCTGGGGCCTTCGGCACGGGGGAGGCGACAGGGACGTGTCAGCTCCTGCTGTGCACACGCCGCTGTCACAGCCCTGGTGAAGGCAGGGCAGGAGGCCTGGCCTCCACCGGCGTGGGTGACGGCACAGCCGGGCCCAGAGGGCTCAGTGGGCTCAGAGCCAGCGCTCCCTCCTCCTCCTCCTCCCTTCCCCGCAGCCGTGAGTACACAAAGGTCTCTGTTCACCGCTACCAGGCCATGGAGGGGGCGAGCACGCTGAGCCCACAGCACCAGAAACCTCCCGCTGTCCCCGACCCCCTGGCCCAGAGCCCGGCGGGACCGCTGGCCTTGTGTGGCAGGAGGGCTGGGTGACAGCTGGGTCACAGCACGGGGTGACCACGAGCCGCCGGGGAAGGCAAGGAAGGGGCCGGGATCCCCGGGACCGCCGAACAGTCACTACAGGTGGCTCCGACGCGGGGGTTGGAGGCTCCTGGGGGCTCCGAGGAGCCGGGATGGAGGGTGTGTACCCCGCTCACGGTGACAGCGGGGACACGGGACACACGTGGGGCGGGGGGTCCGGCAGGG
>NC_031783.1:2105030-2150446 GCF_001522545.3 Parus major
CGGGCACGGCTCGGTGCGGTACAACCGGAGCGCCATGAACCGCTTCAAGGCGTCCAAGTTCCGGCACACCGAGGCCCGGCTGCCCCGCAGGGAGGTGAGCGCTGCGGGACCCGCCAGTGCCGGGGGATCGCGGGGGCGGCGGGGCCGGCGCTGCCGGTGGACAGGGATAGGGACAGGCACGGGGACAGGGCAGGACCGACCCCGCCCCGCGGCACCGGCAGGGCGCGGCTCTGGGCCCCGCAGCTGCGGCATCGCCGGTGTGGCGGGGCCGTGCCCGCGTCCCCCGGCTGCGGGGCGGGTGCGTCGCCCGGACGGCCCCTCCTTGGCACCCGCTGCTCCCATCCCGGCGTCCGCGGAGGATCCGGGCCCCGGGCGCTCCGCAGGTGGGGCTGCTGGGGAACCCCAGCCCTCTCCTCGGCCGGGGGAGTCCCCATGGCCAACAGCGGCTGGCATGGGGTACCCGTCCCATGGTGGCAGCTCCGCTCCTGCCGCTGGGCACGGCTGGCACAGACGGTGCATCCCCGGTTCTTGCTGCCCGCTGCCGTTCGGTATCTCACCCTCCTGGTCTGTGCCAGCCAGGGAGCCATGCAGTGAGTGTGAGATGCTGGGCCTCACTCCTGCCACCCCGCTCTGCCACCCCGCTTTCACAGGCACAGAGGAAGTGCTGGGCCCCACGGGATGCTGCTGAGCTCCATCACCCCGGCCATGAGCTGTTGAGCTCAGGCAGCTCTGGGGGTCTCGTTGGGCAGCACAGAGCCATGTGGTGCCCAACTCCGGCCTCTGCTCCATGAACAGCCAGCTCCAATCATGCCAAGCATCACAATCCATCCTGGCATGGTGTTGGCAATGGGTAGCCCTGCTGTGCTGTGCCCAAACCACAGAGCTGGGCCAAGGCAGTCTCCCACATCCCTGTCCCTACAGATTTGGCAGGGCAGGGGGCAGAGATGCAGGGTCAGGGCTGGGTGAGTCACATTGAGGAGTGTTACCAGGATACACAGCCCTCCTGAAGGTTCCCCGAGCTGGGCACCCTTCACCCAGCACCTCCTCACCACCATGGCCATGAGGGAGGCTGCTGCTGCTCCCAGCCCTTGGCTGTGTGCACAGTCCTTCTCTGTAACTTCCCAGCCAAACTGTTCTTGCACCGAGCCAGCGTGGTCTGTGCTCACACGCCTCGGCAAATCCAGCAAGCATCCAAAACATCCTCTGAGCTTCAGCTGTGGGAGGGGACGTGGTGTCCCCATGCCCACGGCGTGCCAGCCTTGCTGTGTCTGCAGAGCAGGTGTCAGGTCTCTGAAATCTCAGTTGGATGAATGTTTGGCTGTGAATCCCAGGCTTCAGATGAGTCACTGGCAGCAGGGAGTGTATCTGCCTGTGGGGTGTGGGTGCTGGGACACCTGGCTGTGCAGGACATGGTGTTAGTTCCATGATGGGGAAGCTCCGAGGGACAGCGTGCTCTCCCTGTGTTCAGGGAGGGATCTGTGCAAGGTGGCCTTTCCAAAAGGCATTTCCCATTCAAAAGGCATGAATTGTATCCTTGGAAGTGAGGCCATGCGCTCCCCGTAGGGCAGGAGGTGGAGAAGGAAGTCTTGTGTCCAGACCCATCTCAGGTGTCACAGTGGGAAGCTCTGTTCTGTCCCCAGCTGAGCACCTGTTTATGGAGGCACGAGCAGACACCTGACCTGGCTGGATCAGGAGGCGCAGTGTAAACATCAGGGATCACATCTGAGTCTCCTCTTCAGGCAGCATCTGCAGGGCTCTGCTGGCTGATGGTCCTTGAGAGCTCACAGTTTGTTCTGGGGATGTAGCCAGGATGGTTTCACGTGCTTTCCTGGCCGAGCTGGCATGCTGCAGGAAGGATCACTTCCTTGAGGGCTGCTGCCTGTGCACAGGGAAATCGTGGGGTCAGGCTGGACCAGCTCTGTGAAACCTCACTGCAGGGGTCCTGCATGGCACCCCTGGGTGTTGGGGGCCAGATGTGACTGGTGTCCCCCTCACTGAGGGCCCAGTGCAGGGTGATGGGATGCAGATAGTGGGGCCCTTATTTCAGGGTCCTGTTCATGCTCCAGACCTGTTCCCCATCCCCACTGCAGCCCCCTGCCCACCTGCTGGGTGTGGGGACAGGAACCTGCCTTTGGCAGGAGAAGGGTTAACAGGTCTGCAGCGAGCTGTGACAGGAGGAAGTGCTGCAGGAACCACTGCTCCCTGTCAGGCCTCAAACGGAACTTGTGCAAGGACAGGAAACCTGGGGCTCGGGGTTTCCCTTCCCTACCCAGGTACCTGCCCAGTTTGTGGGGTATCCACTGCTCTGGACACCTGCTGCAGCTCCAGGGGCTGCTGTGGGCACAAGGCCTGGTGCCAGCCATAAAACACCTGCCATTGCCACTGTCAAGGGTTGGACTTGGGCCTGGGTGTGCCAGGGAGCTTGTGGCCCTGGTGGCTGCTTGAGGTGGGGTGTCTGTCACCTGGAGAGGGTCTGGCTGATGGAGGGTGTCCCAGGGCCCCACAAGTGCAGTGGTCAGCCCTGGGAAACACTGCAGAGTGGGAGGTTGGTTTTGGAGCTGTCTCCACATGAGAAGTGTGCTGCTGGAGGTGTTTATTTGCCTTGGTCAGCCACAGCCTGACCCTGTGGTGCTTCACAGCCCAAGAGCTTTTGTCCCATCCAGATTCCCTGGCCCCAGTTTATTGCAAAGACCTCTGAGCACTTCTCACACTGGGACAGCCCAGGGATGGGCCAGTCTTGGGAAGAGGCAGCACCGGGAGCTGGGATCCTCCTGTGTCCCACCCTTCAGCCCCAGGGAGGGGCTGTGCTCTGACAGGATCGTGAGCAGCCACACTGCCCTGGGACACCTCAGAGGATGGGACAATCCAATTGATGTCAGCAGTCTCCAGCTCTCTGTCACCATGGGAGCTCCTCTGGGCCTGAGGTCTCTGGCCATGCTGTGCCAATGTTCCTCCAGCCGTGCTCCAGGCCCTGCTATAACAAGGCAGCCCCTGACATGTTTTTTCCCTCTCCATCCCAGGCTTGGATCAGTGGTATCCGAGCAGGCTCTGTCACATCCTGTGGGAACCATGTGAAGGCCAGCTGCTGCTGGATCGCCTTCAACGCCGAGGCAGCCGGTGAGGCACAAGGGTCCCCTGCACCGCTTAGGGAGTGGGATGGATTTGTACCAGGCATCTCTGTGGGGCTGGGTGGTGGGTCAGTCCCCCAGACCCCAGAGTGAGTGGAGGAGGCTTTCCCTGAGATCCCCCAAAAGTGCTGACAGTTTCCCAGCTCTTGGCTCGCATTGCAAAGCTGGGTGGCCCTTGTGTGTCCCAGGCTGGGGGATTCCTGACCTGCTCCTGTGTCCTCTCCTGCAGGTGTGCTGGGCATTGTGCCGCTGGAGTGCGAGGATGGGGGCAAGAGGATCATATCTCAGCTCTGCTGCCACTCAGGTGGGTGTCAGGTGCCACCTCCCACCTCCACAGGACATGTTTGGCCCCACATGGGCTGTGGGGGGGGTCAGATGATGAGTCCAAGCCTGGCAGGCCATGGTGGGCTGTCTGCCAGGCAAGGGACATGGGGACCTGCCAGGGACCATCACCTGTGGGCTCTGATGACACCAGGCTGGAATCAGTCCATGTTCCTTCCTCTCTCAGGCTGCAGTGAGGCCTGAACATGTAGCTCTTCCTCACAGCTTTCTAGCACAGCCTTTCCATATTACTCATAGCACGCCCTGAAATTCCCAGTACACCCAGTGCCAGGCTGGAGTTGGCATCACCAGGCATCGCTGGCTCCAGAGGCAGGAGGAACAGGCTGGACCAGCAGCTCTGATGTGGGCAGTGTGGCAGGGAAGAAGCCGCTGGCAGAGAAGCAGGGCTGTGCCCTGCCCAGGCACAGCAAGGGGTGGTGCCCACTTCAGGGTGCCCCTCTCCTGGTGTTGGAGCAGCCGTGGCAGCCTGAGGGGCACTGACCACCCACCCATTTCTCCAAATTTACACCAGAGCAGTAAGATGGGAGCTGGTTCCAGCACCGCCTCCCTGCGTGTGTGCCCTGGCATGGCTGCAGGGCTGCGCAGAGTGCGCAGCCTGTGCCACCTCAGCCCCTGGCACCAGGAGCTTCCTCAGGTTGGAAAAGCAGGCAGTGAGTTCTTCTGCTCCCCGGGGAGCGCCTGAGGGGTGCACAGGAGCCAGCGCCGCCTCCACGGCTTCCTAATGAGATCAGCAGGGGTCCTTTGAAGCCGGCTGTGCCAGAGCAACGCCTCCGTGGCAGGGAATGGATTTTCTCTCCTCCCGGGTGGATGCAGCCAAGCGAGCTGCCTGCTCTTCATGCCTGCGGGGCCTGTCTCCTGGAAGCGGAAAAGTACACGGTGACCTACTTTTCTGAGCGTGCCAAATGCATCCGAGGGGTTGCTGCTGCTGGTGCCAGCCTTCCTCCCACCTCCCACGAGGCTCCCTGCTGCCGGGAGCATCCCTGCTGCTGGCATGCCGGCCTGGGGTGTTACAAAGGGAGCCTTGTCACCAGCATGGCTCCAGCAGAACATGGCACAGACACCCTGATGCTGTTCCTGCTGGTCCCTGCGCCTTGTGGGGCTGTCAGTCCATGGATCAGACAGGGGGATGCTCCCTCCAGGGTTCCTATCCCTGCCAAAGGTGTGCAGGTCTTTGAGGGAGAGTAGAGGGGCTCAGTAGAGGGGCTCAGGCACTCACAGCAAAGCTGAGCTGCTCCAAAACACCTTGATGGGGCTGAATCTGCCCCCCACTGCTGTATGTGTAGGGAAGGAATCAGACTGGGAAGAGCAGAGGGGCAGACACACTGTCTGCAGGGGAAGGTGGGGATAAACTTCTGCCCTTCTCCTTCCAGATGTGGTCACTGACTTTGACTTCTCACCCTTCGATCAGCTCCTGCTGGCCACTGGCTCTGCTGATGAGATGGTGAGTGCTCAGGGACAGGGGTCCCAAGGGGACTCCTCACACTCCCCAGCATGTCTCTGGGGTTCACTGCAGAGCTGGAGTGATGGGAGTAAGAGGAGCATGGGGTGGAGGGTGCCAGCCTGCGGAGAGCAGAGTGGGACATCCCCAGGGGGACAGAACAGATGGTCAAGGATCAGCCTCCACCCATCTGGACCTGTTCCCACCAAGCTGCAATGAGGGATCACCTGGGAATGCTCAGAGACCTCAGGGACCAAAGCCTGGGAAAGCAGCGAGCCCAGGTGGAGCACTGCCAGCACCCAGCTGGGTCCTGCTCATCTGCCCTGGGACTGACCACCCTCCTCTCCTGGGGCTGCAGGTGAAGGTGTGGCGCCTGCCCGAGAGCAGCCAGGACGTTCCCGGCAGTGCGGGGCTGACCCTGGGGCCCGCGGGGGCTCCGGTGGATGCGCTGCAGTTCCACCCCACGGCGGACGCTGTCCTGGCCAGCGCTGCAGGGAAGAGAGTCACAGTGTGGGACCTGGGGCAGCAGCAGCCCCTGACAGGTAGGCAGGGCTGTGACTGCCCGTGACACGTGTCCTCCCTGTGTGTCTGCCCCATGTTCTCACCGTGCCAGTGCCTGGGCTCGAGGCCTGACCTCGGTGTCACTGAACAGGCAGCTCAGGTGGCTTTTTGGGCAGGGCACCACAGCCCCTTGTGCCTGTGCTCCCCCATGCTCTGATGGAAACACTCCGGTACTGGCCAAGGTGTCTGCAGGATCTCTGCTGGGGATCCCCTGGGTGGCAGGTCCCTCTCTCTGCATGTCCCAGGGTAGATGTGGGTGGTGGCTGACCTGCCTTGCCCACACCTCCACCCCGAGGGGGAGAGGAGGTGGGTGGCAGCGTAGGCCTGTGCCTTTTGCAGGGCTCCTGCCCTTTGTCTCCAGCTCCTGCAGGAATGTTCCCTGCAGACACAGCAGGCTCCCACGGGTCCTGGCTGCCACCAGCCCTTTGGAAAGACCAGATCATTTCTCCTGGGAAATATTCTGGGTGGGAGAGTGATGGCTCCTGCCCTGTCTGCAGGGGAAGCCCTACTTGATCCTGACCCTGCTTTATCCCCGCAGTCCTGGATTCCCACGGGGACCAGCTGCAGAGCCTGACCTGGAAGCGAGATGGCCACCTCCTGGGCACCTCCTGCAAGGTGAGCAGTGCCCAGGGGTGACCTCGCCATGGCACGGCATGGATGGGCTGTGCCAGCTGCTGGATGCACCCTGATCCTGGGCGGCACCCGTTTCACAGAATCCCAGAATGATTTGAGTTGGAAGGGACCTTAAAGCTCGTCTCGTTCCACCCCCTGTCACGGGCCGGGACACCTTATTTTAGCCCGGGGTGCTCAGAGCTCCATCCGGTCTGGCCTGGAACGCTTCCAGGCATGGGGAGCGTGGAGGGACGGGAAGTTTTGGGGTGGAAAAGGGCAGGAGCGGGGTCAGCGAGCCCGAAGGGAGGCGGGCGGGGAGCAGCACTAGATGGCGCCGGCCGCTCGCTGCGGGACGCGCGGGGGCCGCGGCCGGGCGGGCGTGGCTGAGCGTGCAAGGGGAGCGTGCAAGGGGAGCGTGCAAGGGGAGCGTGCAAGGGGGGAGCGTGCAAGGGGAGCGTGCAAGGGGGGAGCGTGCAAGGGGGGAGCGTGCAAGGGGGGAGCGTGCAAGGGGGGAGCGTGCAAGGGGAGCGTGCAAGCCACGAGCACCCCAGGCCGTGCCCGAAGGCTCGGAGAACAGCTCTGAGCTCACAGCCCCAGGCTGGGAGCACAGCCCGCGCCGAGCCGAGGGAGAGCGAAGGGTTTGCGGGGGGAGCCCCGCGGTGCGCCCCGAGGGGAGCCCGGAGCCCGGCCCAGCGTGCAGGGCCAGGCTGCGGGATGGGTCGGAGTCCCAGCTCATGGATGGAGGCCCGTGCCCAGCGTGCGAGCTGGCTCAGAGGGCACAAGGCCAAGCCGTGCCAGCTGGGGCGCAGATCAGCCCCTGTGCTGCGTGGCTCTGGCCAGAGTGTGTGCTCCCCAAACAGCACCCTGGCCCTACTTTGAAGGCTCCCTCCTTTTCTGGGAGCAGTTTTGAGGGTGTCAGGGTCCTGGTGAGGCTCTGGGGTTGCCTCCCTGCCCACAGTATGGGAGAACACAGTGCAAGCCATCCATAGAAATAGGCACTGCAGGCAGGAGAGTGATGGGCAGGGAGGGGAGGGATGCTCACTGCAGCCTTCTGCCCAATGCATCCTGACATCCTGCTGGCCCCGAGGTCCTTAACCCTCCTGTTTTCTTTTATCTCACCAGGACAAGAAACTGCGGATCTTTGACCCCCGAGCAGGCCCAGCTGCCTCCCAGGTACTGTCCCTTTTGGATGTGCTGCAGGCAGCCCTGCCCAACCTTTTGTCTGCAGGGGGGTGAGCTTTGGTCCCCCAAACCATCCCAGCCCTGGCTGGGCTTGAGAGATGCAAGCAGCTGAAGGCAGGGGGAATAGGACTGTCCCCTTAACCCTGGAGAGGTTTGGCAGGGGGGGCCCTGCTCTCCCACTAGGCCAGGGAGCACAGCACAGTGGCACGTGCCAGGCGAGCCCTGTGGGTGTGAGGGCTCTGGGCTCCTGGGCTCTGCAGGCTCCTGGGCTCTGCTCTGCCCTCTGGGAGCCAGACCAAAGGCTCTTGGGGACGAGGGCAAGGGCTGGGCGGTCAGATCCGCACAACTCAGCAAATAACAGTGATTAGGAAATAAGTAGAGAATTTAAGCCTTGACGTCAAGTTCAAACAGCCTCTTATTAGAGGTTTCCTGTGGCTTGGGGCTCTGGCTGCAGAAGGGGCTGGAAGGCCTTGGGAAGGGAGGGATGCAGTGGAGAGCAGGGTGAGCTGGCTGCAGTGGACTCTGGATTCGTGGTGGATCTCCTGCTGCCTGTGGGCTCGGGAAGCCAATGGCCTCTGGTGACAATGCTCAGGCACAGCAGTAACCCAGGCACTGATGGAAGAGACCTGGAGCTCCAGTGCTGCACCAGGACTTTCCACCTGCTCTTGCACATAACCCAGGTGCTGAGCTCCCCAAAAGCCCCTGCGTGCTTCCTGCAGTACAAATGATGCCCTGACCCTTCAGGCAGCCTTATAAACACCCCACCACAAAAAATAAACACAAACCCGGTGGTGACACGTGCAGACGAGCCAGGGCAAAGTGCTCCCAGCACTCCAGCAGCTGCCACGATCCTGTCCTGCTCCAGTTGCCACTCAGCATGGCTGGAAGATCCCATTCTCTACTCCAAAATTTATCCACCACCGGCCTCAGTGCTCCCCTCCCCTCCTGGTCCCCCTTCTCCCCCTGCCAGACCTGTCTGATGGCGGAGCTGTGAGTGCGATGGGCTCGAGCCAAGTCTCTTGGGGAGGGTGGACTCTGTCTCACTGAGCTATTAAAAATAACGTGTGAATGATGGTGGCTGTTCAAAGCAGGCAGTTCACTTCCCTCCCTGCTGTCTGATCCAGCCTGGGGCCGGCGCTCCGTGTTTGCCAAGAGAAATATGCACCTTCACTGCCGCGGCCCTGCCCCGGCCGGCTCGCAATGGATGGAGATGTTTAGTCTTGGAGAAGTGCTCTGCTGAAGGGGAAAACTTTAAAGTGCCATAAATCCTCTGGAAGTTTGCGCAGGGCTTGCTTAGCCAAGAGGAATAACACTCCTGGGTTTTGTTCTTTTCTTTTTTCCCCATTGCTGGAGGGCTGGGTTAGTTGGAAAGTCTCCTTCTCCCCCCAGGCCAGCGCGGTTACAGAACCGGGTGATGCTGGGGCCGCCGTGCGGTGCCAGCACCTCGCAGGCTCCTGGCTTTGAAGTTGCCTGTTTTTTTGCAGAGGTGAGCTGCAGGATGGGTTTCCCAGCTGTGCTGGCCCCTGCAGCACCGTGGGCTGGGTTTCCTCACAGCCAGCACAGGGTCCTGCTGCCGGCTCACCCTGGTCCCTCCGTGGAGCTGAGAGCCAGCCCCAGGCTGCTCCTCCGGCTGGATTTCTTAATTTGCCAAGCCTGCCTCATTAAACATTCCTTTGTTTAGAGCAGGGGAAAAGAATGAGAAGGAGCTAAAATAAGAAGCTCAGGGAGGAGGGGTCGCTCCTCCTAGTACCTGCTGCTGCTCTCAGGTGCCATGGATGTGGCACACATGGGGCTGGGGACTGAGGTGGGTGACAAAGAGGGTGACTGACAGGCTGCCCACACCCCGTGGCCATGTCCCCGCCAGGACCTGACCCCCCATTCCTGGCTACGCCCGTGGCAGCTATTTTGAGCACATCCCAGCAGCGGGCAGACGTGTGTGACGCAGCGTGGCCGGGGTCTGGCTGACCCTGTGGGGTGCCTGGTATGTACCCAGGGCCATGATTTCCCTTGGGACAGCAGTGGCCTCATCCTGCTGGATCCCCATCCCTTTGTTGCAGCCCCGTTGTGAGCATCAGGGCTGTCCTGGGTCCTGCCTTGCCACCCCCTGCAGCCACGCTCCCGCTGCTGGCTGGGTCCAGGTCCAAGCACCACTGTTGTTCCAAAGAATTCTGTGAGTTCTGTGCTCTGCCTTATCCCCTCCCAAGGCCGCGCTGCCCCGGCCTGTCCTCCCCTCCCACAGGCTGGTGGTCGCCCTCCTCGCCTTGACCCTCCCCCTGGAAGCGATTCACATCCTCTCCCTTGCGGCTTTGGCCCTGCCGAGGCTCAGTGTCGCAGTTCCTGTCCTCACCCTCCTGCAATCCCCGTGCAAACCCCACCAAAGGTCCCTCCCGTGTCCCCTGGGTCCTGCCCTTGGTGGGACAGGGGACACAAGGCTGAGCAGGGAGCTTGAGCAGCGGGAAGCTCCATGCCCGTGCCATGCCCAGCTCATGCCTCAGGTGTGTCCCCAGCACAGTGGAGGGCAGTGATTCGCATATGCTGTGGGCTATTAAGGTGGCATCTCTGCTTGCCCACTGCTCTGGGCACCTTCCCCTGGGTACAGAGCCCACGGGCCGCATCCTCCTCCACACATGGAGCTGTGCAGGTCGGTGCGAGGGGCTGTGTGTGCATCTGGCCAGCACCTGGCTCCCGGGACAGGCCTGGGACAGGCACCCTCCGTGTGGAGCTGCGGGGCAGCCGCTGAGCGCGGCCAGTGTGGGATGGAGAGGAGCCGGCTCCGTTCTCACGAGAAACTTCCTCCGCCGGCGTTCGGGCAGGGCCGGGGGCGAGGGAACGGCCGCGCACCGGGGCAGCGCACGCCCCGCTCACGTCCTAATGAGCTGTGCTAATGAGCGGGGCCGGGGCTGAGGGCGCCCGGGGACAGCTGGGAGAGTGTCCCTGGGGGTTTGTCCCCGCCGGGGGTTTGTCCCCACAGCTCGTGGGCTGTGCCGGGGGCAGAGCTCAGTGATGGGCAGCAGCCGATGCTCACAGACCAAGCACAGCCGGTGCTGTCCCAGCCCTGCTCAAGGTCTCGGGGGAAAGAGGGACTCCAGCCCCTGTCCCAAACCACAGCCGCCATCCCGTGGACGACATCAGCTGTGCCACAGTGGGAGATACACCATGGAGAGGGTCCCTGGGGGCAGCGTGGCCATGGTGCAGGGTGATGCTGTGGAAAGCCAGGTTTGGGGTGATCTGGCTGTGCCCACAGCCAGAGCTCCATGGACCCTGACATGTCGCCTCTGTCCAGGATCCAGCTGTCGGCCCAGGGCTGGCTGGGGACCGCTTGTCATCATCAGGGAGGCGCATCAGGACATAGAGAGACTTCAGCCTTCCTCCCACTGTTCCATCATCACGGTATCCCACGCTGGGGTCACCCCAGGGGTACCTGACTCCCAGCCTCGGCAGCAGCTTCCTCCAGGCTGGGGGAAGGTCCACAGCATCCCACATTCCCAAGGAGACCGTGGGAAGCTATGAAAAAGTTGGCCTGACTCTGGGCAGCCTATTTATAGCACCGCACGCTCGGCGCTCTCATGCTTCTGTTCCCCAGCGTAGCTGCACGGGACTGTTTATATTTCCTCTGCTCCGCTTCCCCCTCGGCCGTCCTTCCCAGGAATGCCGCTTGGTATGGCAGACATGGGGAAGTCGAGGAGGATTTGGAATGAGCCAGAGGCATCTCAAGGGGTGTGGGTGTGCAGTGGCACTGGCTCGCCCTCGCCTGGGTGCCCATCCCTCCCATTGGGAATGGCCTCACCAGCTCAGGCCCACACAGGTTGGCATCTCCATGACTGGGGCTGGGGCTCCTCATGGTATTTCAGGAGCCCCAGCCTGTGCCTGACCTGGGACTCCTGGCAGGCTCCTCTCCAGAGGGCAAAGGTGTTTGGGGATTTGAGGGCATCATAGGAGGGCTTGTGGGGCTGGTGGCTGCAGGAAGAGGGGAGAGGCAGTGGAGGAGGGCTGGGAGCTGGGGGCTGCAGCCTGCCCACCCCTCTGGCCAGTGAGTCCCCCTCTCCTGCCCAGGGAGGGAGGTCCTGCTCCCATCCCAGCCTTGTGGTGTCTGTGCCCACTGGAGCCCACCCACCCTTCTGCCCCTGCTGGCCCCACAGCATCCTCTGGGACACGGCCTTGGCCTCACTGAGGGCAGGAGGGGTTGCATGGGGGCTGTGCTGGTGGTGAGGGGAGAGGCAGAGCGTGTGTGACACACAGACACCACACACCTGGCAGAGGGCAGGGCCAGTGCTGGCAGTGTGATGGCTGCTGGAGCAGCCCCACAGCTCTGTGGGATCTCTGCAGTCCCCTGGGGCAGGTGACTGCTCCTGGTCTCCTTGAGCTCTGGGCAGAGACCAGGAGCAGGGCTAGCCTGGGAGAGGCTGCTCTGTTCTCCTGGTTACCTCTGGAGTAACTGGGATTTGGCAAGGGAAAGAGATCACTCACATTCTTGTTCGGAGAGGAGGATTCGGTGCGTGGTTAACCCTCTCGGCTCCCGGGAAGCCGTTCCTCCTGCTGCCCACAGCCTCGTGGCGTGTGCAAGGAGCAACGGCTTCCCCATATGCAAGGACCCGGACTGGGTGTCTGTCCCCAGAGACCCCCACAGTGCCTGGCCAGGGGAGAGCCTTCCTGCCCTGGCACCCCCTGGCAAGGGGATAGCTCAGCCTGGCACTGGTGCCTCCTGTGCCCACGCAGATCCCGCTGCTGGGGTTGCTTCCCACGGGGATCAGATATCCGTGGGCTGTTAGCCATGCTCATGGGCTGTTAGCCACGGGCAGGGCTGAGCTGTCCCAGCCCTGCCAGCCACGGGGGCTCTGCCAAGAGCAGAGCTTTGAACCCCCCGGCCACCTCCCAGCCCCAGGGCTCTGCCCTGCGCTCCCACCTCCGGCTCTCCCTGCCCTGCATCCGGCTCAGGGTGACGGCTCTCGGGGAGACAGGGAGCAGCCTCGGCTTTGTGTGGGGCTCTCCCAGGCAGCCGCGGAGCCGAAGCGGCCGCTCCCTGCGGGCAGCTGTTCCCAGCTCCCCGACCCCGCCGCATCGCTGCCAACAGCTGCGTCCGACACGCCGGCCCTGGGCCCCCCGCAGCCCCCGGGGCTGCACGGGGAGAAGGGCTGGGGACTCCCATGGCAACCAGCACCTTACCCCAGCCTGCCTAGGAGGGATGGGTTGAGACTAAGAGAAAACCCTGAAAACTCTCCCCATGCAGCCGATCTGGCTCCGAGGGGGGGAGGGGGGGTCACAGGCTCCCCCCAGCCTGGGCTGCCCAAAACCGGCAGGGCTGAATCCCTGCAATGGGCGGGAGGAGCCTGGGCTGCCTGGGCACCGGCAGGGAGCTGGGAGGCTTCCTTGGATCCCTGCGTGCTGGCCCAGAGCTGGTGGGCTCCTTGCAGCCTGCCGGGAGGACAAGCGGCTCAGGAGGGACGCCCATCCCTTGGCTGGTTCCCTGCTCCCGGGCTTCCAGCATCACTCCGGGAAAGGTGCCAGGGTCTCTGCCCAGCTCTGCCAGCCCCAGGGGTCCACAGCAGCCCCACGGGTGTCCCAGGGCTGAACCACACCAGTGTCCACTCTCAGTGCCAGGCCACACGGCTCGGTCCCTGCCAAGACCCTCTGCACCAGGGGAGCTGCTGTCCGCACGCTCACCTCTGGCAACATCTGCACGGGCTGAGCACGGAGCCCCAGCCTCCCGCATACTTGCTGCCATACGTACAGCTCAGCCGGGATGGAACTAATGCAGAAAACATGGCCCTGCGCCTCAGCCGGCACGCCGGGGGCTGGGAGCGCCGCGGCAGCGCCCTGCCTGCCCTCCTCCAGCCCTGCCACCGCCCCGGGGCTGCCGCTGCTGCCAGCGGGTCCGGGGCACCCGCGGGACCCAGGGGTTATGGGATCTGCAGATGCTGAGCTGTGGCTGCCGCAGCTTAGGTGCAGAAGTGCTCTCCTGGCTGACGCGCGGGCTGGCCCCGACTCCTGGAGTTTCCATCCCTCTTGGCACCGATCCTGGGACACGTTCCCTTCTCCAGGTCCTTTCCCTGCCGGGCGCTGGGTTCGCTGCCAGCGTGCTGGCGGTGGGGACCAGGCCCCTCCTGCCCCACATCCTGGCCCTGCGGTTGGGAGCGCCGGGCTCAGCTTGGCCAGCGCTGCCTCTTCCAAGCGAGCCGTGTTTGTGCTGGCAGGGCAGCTGGCGTGACGGAGCCAGGGCACAACAAGCTTGGCACCGCACGCCTGCTCCCACCCTGGCTCTCTCCAGACAGTGGCACCACTCTGGGGCTGGAGGCTGCTCCAGCAGAGCTGCTCCAGTGAGGGGTGGGAGGTGCGGCCCCTCCATGGCCCCTCTCCGGCTGCCGCGGTGGCAGAGCCTCGCTGGCGGTCACAGTGGGGTCGTGGCCGGTGGTCACAGTGCTCGCACCAAGGGGGATGCAGCTCACGGCTCCTCCGTGGGCACAATCGGTGCTCACCCCACCCCTCCTGCCCCCACACCTGGTGCCCCTGCCCTGTCCTGGAAGCACCGTGCCGGGTTTGGCTCTGGCAGAGCCCTCCGCTTTCCCTGCCAGCTCTGAACTCGTTAGCAGCCAGTTCTTGGCGCTCCTCAGTGAGAACAAGGGGCTGCGAGCGCCGCCTGTGCCGCGGGCCAAGGCTGGCTGCCGGCTCCCACTGGGGCGCCGGGAACCGCAGGACCCATCTGGGGACCACATGGGAGCCGGGAAACACCCGCTGACAGCCCCGTGGAAGCTCTTCCCCTCCTATCCTCAGCAGGACCACGATGGGGACAGGATGTGGGTTGGGGGTCCCACCCCCACAGGGAGCCCAGGGGAGAGGTGAAGCAGGGCAGGGGATTAGAGCAGTCTGGTGAACGTGGCCAGGCTCAGTTTGCCGTGTTTCAGTAGCCTCTGGGCACACACGGGGCATCCAGCTCCAGGAGCCAGGATTCAGCACGGATAAAGAGCCTGGAGGTGCAGCCAGGGAAGTAAGTCCTTCTGTCATCATCACCATGGCAGAGCCTCCTCTTGCGTGGCATGGAGCAGCTTCTTCACAGCACTCTGTCCCCCTCACCCTGGGTGAGAGCCCTGGGGATGTGGGAGCCATCCCGTGGCCTGTCACACTCACGTTACCTGCTCCCACCCTCCAGTGCTTGCTGGGAGCTGGGCCAGCTGCTCCACGAGGCAACCACGCTGGCATGGGAGGGAGTCAGGGCTGTCACTGCTTGCAGGCTGTCCCCACTGCTTTGTCCCCAGGGCAGTTCTCAGCAGAGCCAGCAGCCAGCACTCGGGGCAGTTCACAACCATGGCTGGTGAAGCACACGTCCCCTGAATGTGTCCAGTGTGGCTGGCAGCAGTACTGAGAGCCCTGTCTCCTGTGCCTTGCAGAGTGTCCCGGGACATGACAACAACAAGGACTCCCGGCTGCTCTGGATGGGCTCCAGCGATTTCCTCATCTCCGTCGGGTTCAGCCAGGTACGTCCTCACCAGGAAGGTGGCCCTGGCACCACTGGCATGTTCCAGCCCAGTAGTTGCTCCCTGAGGCTGCCAAGTGCTTTTTGCACGGCCTGTCCCCCATGAAAGCAGGAGGTCCCCTTGCCAAGTGCCCTGGCCCTTGCTGGGATGGTGGAAGGTGGCTGGCGAAGGCGGCGGCACCGCGGAGCCATCCAGGCAGCCCCGGTGCCCACTGACGCCGTGTCTGTGTCTCTGCAGATGCGGGAGCGGGAGGTGAAGCTGTGGGACACGCGGAAGCTCACCGGGGCGACTCTCACCGTGGCACTGGACACCTCACCTGGGTAGGGACGGGGACTCAGCATGGGAGTGAGGGAGGGTGAGCAGTGGAGATGTCGTGGTCACAGACCCATCAGGAGCGTGGTGGTGGAGCAGGAGCTGGCAGGGAGCTCTTGGAACCAGCAGCTCTCAGCCACAAAGCTGGTGACAAAGCTGGGGACCGCACAGCCGCATCCCCATCACGGTTTTGGTGAGAGGGCAGAGAGAGTCCTGGTGAGGGCACAGAGGTGTTCTGTAGTGCTGTGGTGTGTGGTGGCACTGCTGGGGACAGCGTCTGAGGTGGCTGCTGGCTGGGTGGGCTTGTGCACTGGGGCAGCACCACGAGATGCTGCAGGCAAGTGAATCCCTTTGGCGCTGCTGGAACACCAGAGCAGCTCAGCCCTGGCCTCCCACTCCTGCCGTGCTTTGTGCCGCGGTGCCGTGCTGGCTGCCCAGCCAGCTGTGGCCGGGCTGCGCTCACCAGGCACCCCTGGGGAAGTGGAAAAGGAGCTTTGGTGGTGTAAGGGGTCAGTGCCCCTTGTCACGGCATGATGGAGCTGTCTCCATCTGCAGGGCACTGCCAAGGCTGGGAACCCTCCAGTTAGAGTTGACCTGGCCTCTCCCACGCTGCCCAGTGAGCTGGCCTGGCGTCACCATGTGGGCAAGGAAATGGGAGGAGGAGGAGGAGGAGGAGGCTGTCTTTTCATCCCACCAGGGTAATGGGGGTTTGGGGCACAGTACTTGTTGGGATGCACTGGAGGCCACCAGTTCTTCCCAGGGCTGCTGGCAAAGCACTGGCTTGCTGGGAGCCTCACTGTGTGCCGAGCTGGCTCTGTGATGGCCCGGGATGCTGGGGCAGGCTGGGTGGTCGGCAGCCAATGCAGGGCCTCTGGTGAGGGGCTGAGTGAGCTGTGACAGCCCCTTGGCTGCCCTGCCAGCAGCCCCCACACCAGTGTCAGCTCCAGGCCAGAGCTGGCAGCAGCCAGGACAGACAGGAGAGGAGAGGACCTGCCCTGGGCATGGTGGGGTGGTGTTGGTGTGATGAGAGCAGGGGGAGAGGCTGCCTGAGCATCCCTCACCCTCCTGCCAGCTGCCAGGGTAGCAGCTCCCAGCTCTCCTGCTCACCAGCTCTGCCAGTTCAGTGAGCAAAGGCCATCATCAGTGTCCACTGAACGCTCTCAGGGGAGGCTGAGGCTGCTACAAGGGGTCACCTCGGGGTCCATTATTGCTCTTGGCAGAGAATCCATTGGGAATTACCCCGAATCCTCGCTGGGCTGGGGCGAGCCAGCCGGGCTAAATGGGATGCAGGCGCTGCTGTGCTCGCCCCCCTCAGCACAGGCTGCAGTTATTTTGGCTGCCGGGTTTATCGGCGCAGGAATGCGGCTGGCGGGCGCTGCCTGCGCGTCACTCCGGGGCCCTCCGGCTGCGTGGCGGGGCCAGCCGAGAGGGGCTGGGGGCGGCGGGGGCGAGCGGAGACCCCCCCGTGCTGGGGAGGTGCTGTTTTTAGGCAACCGCGCCGGGGCCACCGCGCTTCCAGCCCCGAGCGCTCCCGCCTGTAAATCTGGCGGAGATGACAAATGGCGGAGGGGGATTTGGGCTGGCTCCCGGCGGAGGTGCCGAGCGGGGGCCGCGTTCTCCCTCCGGCAGAGTCATCCCGAGCACGGCCGCGACGCTCAGGAGCCGTGGAGCCTCGGCAAGGGCACGGGGCGGATGGTCTTGGGGTCACCAGATCACCAGATCTGCTTGGGGCAGACCAAGAACCGGGGGACAGGCACTGAGCCCCGCCGGGATGGGGAGCAGCAGCGGGGCTGGCTGAGGATCTCCGGCGTGGCCCCGGGTGCCCAGCGTGGGGCACGGGGATGGTTTGGGCAGTGCAGCGGTGCCTGGGGAGCAGCAGCAGCAGCAGCAGCAGCTCGTTGAAACTCTTTGAGGAAGCAATCAGTGGGCGGGCAGGAAACTCATACCATTCATTACTGACGCCAGGCCGGCAGGAAGGGGAGTCCGCATCCCCACCGCATCCCTACCGCATCCCCACCGCGCCCGCCGAACCGGCACCACGCTGCCCCATGGCACCCCAAAGCAGGACCATGGCGTGCCCCAAGGTGGGAGTCACCCCAGGGTGCTCACCCCAATGCCCACAGCAGCACCAAACCCTTCAGGCTGGTTGTGCTCCTATCCAGCATCCCTGGAAGAGGGCAGAGTGGGAGGCACCAGCCCCATGGACCTCCACATGTGCCTTTTGGAGGTTCTGTTTCCAAATCCTGAGCAGGTGAGATATTTCTGACCACACAAACATCATTTTCAAAGCACCCCAAGCATGTCAGGGCCATGCTTAAGAGCTGACCCCCCCAATGCCCAGACCCTGAGGGAGCAGGAGGTGGGAGGTGTGGGTGGCCATGTCCCCTCTCCACATCCTGGTCCTCAATGTGCCACCTCTGGGTACCTGATGTTCCTTCGGCTCAGGTTTTGTCCCCCCTGGCCCCCTTTAATTAGATCAAGGAGCAGCAGGGCAGGAGCCAGGAAGGGGCCTCAATGGGTTATTGTTGCCCTAAATTGTAACCAGCACCAGCAGGGTTGGGTTACCGGCTCCAACTTGGGGTCACTGACCAGACCATGCTGCCGCACACCCGGCGGCCAGCGCAGCACTGCCCTGGGACGGTGCTGTCACCACCATGGTGACAGAAGAACAGCAGCTCCCTTGGCTCACTGCTTCTTTTGATATCCTGAAAATGTCCCCAGGGAGTCTCTGGGGTGCCACAGCCAGCTCAAGGCTATGGCTCAGGAGGGATGAGATTCCAAGGTCAGCAGAGGTCCCAGGAAGCCACACACCCCCCCATGGCATGTTCCAACAGTGGGCATGTCTCTCTAGGGCAGGATGGCTGAGGGATGGGGACAGCTGGATCGCCACCACCCTTCATGGTGCTAAGTCTGACAGAGCCGGGCAGTGCCATAGCTGGGACCTGCCTGTAGCAGGGAGTTGGCACAGCAGAATGTTTGTGGAGGGATTTGGGGCTGTTTGGCTCCCCCAGCTCTGGAGTAGGACATGGAGGGGCCCAGGGGGCTCAGTCCCTAACACCCACCCCTGCCCATGCCCAGCCAAAGCCTGTGGCTGAGCCAGCTCCTGGGGTCAGGCTTGCAGCCCTGGCATCTCCCAGGACCAGGGCACCCAAGCCCACCAAGGCACATGTTCCCACTGTCACCCTCTGCACTGCTTTTTCCTGGGGCTTGGCACCCCATTTGGGTCATGTTAGGTGTTTTGGGGGTCTCTGAAAAAACCCACCCCAGCAGGAAGAGCCCTAAGCAGGACGGGTTCATTCCTGTCCCCATCCCTGTCCCCTTCCCCCTACAGATCACAAGGGTTGATGTGTGCTTGCCATCAGTGGGAAAGGGTTTTTTCCCTGCCCCAGCTTGGCTGCCACCCTCAGACTCAAGGAAGGGGAGAGGCCACCCCACCCCATCAGGTGTCACCCCAGTGGGACATATCCCCATGGAGCTACTGGGCAGCCACATGAAGGGGTTAAGGCGGGGCAACCACCCAGCCCATGTCGCCTGTCCCGTAATTCCACTGGGTAAAAATAGCCCAGCGCTGGGGTGGGATGGCAGTGCCCAAATCACTTCCAGATGAGCCACAGCCTCGGTGGCCAGACAGTGCTCCCTGGCCTCCCCAGCTTTCCAGGAAGACGAGCTCCAAAGCTCTTCCTGGCAGCACTGGGGTCTGTGTGATGGGCACACACCTGTCCTCCCCCCGAGAGTGGACATCCAGACCCCTGGCACCGAGGCATGACCTCTCGGGGCGCTGCTCCAGACGCGGGGACCTGAGGGACCCGTCTTTGGTTTCCGTGGGGCCGTGCCTAGGACCAGTGGTGATTTTTTGGGAGACCAGAGCCCTCCAGCCTTGCCACGTCAGGGTGCAGGCAGGATTTGCCTGGGTGAAGCCGACGGCTCCTCCCGTTGTGGCTCCCTGCCGAGCCCTCATCCTGCCGGTGGCTCTGGCCGGGACTCTCGCTTACCGGCCCCGCTGGATCGCACAGAGAGAGAGCTTTTTTTTTGGGTCCATTTCAGGGGGTTTTGCAATCCTTGTCGGCGCTGATTCAGCTCGCAGGAATTAGAAGCGCCGCACGATGTGCCGCTCGGAGCGGCTCCTGGCGCGGGATGGGGCTGGCAGTGGCCAGGGGAATTTTGTGCTGGGATTCAGGAAGCCACAGGGGCTGGACGGTCCCATTTTGGGCACTGCTGCTCTCCCGCAGGGCTGCCCGGATGCAGATGTGGGTGTGGGTGGGGGCCAAGCCCTGCCCTGGCTGCAGTGTCCCCATCACCTCCGTGCCAAGGCTCAGCCCTGCTGCCCCCCTTGTGCAGCTGGCACCCCAAAATCCTTGGCTCGAGGTGTCCCAGGGGTGCTTCACCTGCCAAAGGTGAGCCCTAACTTTGGAGACTGCCCTCGTGGCACCTCCACTGTAGCTCCCTCACTCTGGAGCTGCTGGAAGCTGAAGTGCCAAGGGGTCCCCTGCAAACCTCCAGCTCCTTGCAAATGGGGAAATCGGCTTTGTTAGGGGAAGGGCACATCACGGAGGCAAAGGAGGGGGGAAGTGAGGGGCCAGGAGGGGCTGGAGGGCTCCTGACGCCGGTGCCGACAAGGGACACGCCAGGGTCTGGCCCGGGCTCGGGGGCGGCGGCCGGCCGGGGGCACCCGGCGCGAGGCCGCGGCTCCGCCAGGGACTTTTCTTCTCTCCTCCTCGCGAGGCTGGAAAATATACAAAGCTCGCAGCGAAAATATTTACACAGCAGCAATTTTGGGAGGAATTCGGGATGTTAATTTGAAAAATCTGTGGGGAGAGGACCACAATGGGCCCTTTGAGCGGGCGAGCGTGGCCATCGCAGCGAGCCGCCCGCGCCGGCGAGGGGCCCCTCCTGCCGCTGCGCCGGCCCTAATGGGAGCCAGCCCTGCCGGAAGCCCACCTGGGAGCCGGGGGGCTGCGCCAGACGGCCCCGCCGACGCCCCGCGCCCCTAATTGCATCCAGAGGCCCTCCCTGCCCCGGGCGAGCGGCACCGAGGGGCCGGGGGGTCAGGGCCGTGTCCTGCGGCGGAGCGGCCGGCCCGGAGCGGCACGGCGGTGACCCCCGGCTTCAGCCCCGCTCTGTGCTCATTCTCTCCAAATCAAACATACCTCGGCGGGCAGGGCCCCAACCTGGAAAATTCCAGCCCGAAAGATAAAGGATTGGAAAACGATTAAAACCAGAGGGTTGGAGCAGAAAGCACTTGGCAGCGGGAACCTGCAGAGCGTCGGCTCTCAGCCCACCCCGCCAGGGCCAGCGCACAAAACCGGCTGTTCCTGGGGCCGGGCAGCGGGGGGTTCTGGCTGCGGCCCCCGGCCCGGGGGGCCACGCAGGCTGACACTTGTCACGGGCGATTTGGGGGTCCCGGTGCCGCCGCGGGTGACGTCAGGAGGTTGGGCTGGGCTGTTTGTCCCGCAGCTGGCCCCGGAGCCATCTGGCAGGCGGGGAGGATGAAGTAAGGCTGGATGATGCGCAGGGCAGGGGCTGATTTGAACCCCGTGGCCTCTGTTTTGGGAACACATCCTCAGCGCCCGAGGTGGGGGGCAGCGCCCTGGGGGTAAAAACGCCCAGAGTCGGGAAAAGTCCCCCCTCCCTCGCCCTGACTCATCCCGGTGCTCGCCAACAACAACGGGAGGACACGGCTGACCTTCCCGCTCCTCTGCAGGGGACACGCCGCGCTGCCCACACCCCTGCCTGGGACGGGCAGCGCCTGCCGAGGTACTCAGGGCTGCACAGAACTTTTCGTTGTTGTTATTTTAATTATTTTGTTTTGGTTTTTTTTTTTTACAAAAAGACACCCTTCTGGTCTGCCTTACAAAAGAGATGTACACAAACCTGTACTAAAAAAAAAAGTTTTCCCAGAAGAAATGGGAAATAACGGTGTATAAATATTCTCTCTGAGTTCTTAAAGCTTCAATTCCCGGTTTGCCTGCTCGGCACTTCCTTTGGCCCGGGGGGGTCCCGAGGGTCCCAGCACCTCGGCCAGGCCGTATTGCTCACATCAGCTTCCAGGGAGTCGAGTCATGGGCCGTGCTCCGCTGAAGGACCCTTGTTACCAGCACGTGGGCGCCCCTCAGCCAAATCACAGCAGCTTTCTCTTTAGCAGGAGCTAAAAAAAGCCCCCCAACCCCCAAATTAACCCCCCCTTCTCTTCTGCTACCCACATTCTAGTTAGAGTCACAGAAATCAAGGCACAGGGCAGTAAAATTCGTGTCTCCTCCCGAAGTGTGGCAGCCTCTCGGAAATTGCACGTTGTAGGTTTGGGGGATTTCTGCCTCAGTTCAGTCAGCTCCTTGGCAATCCATATCCCAGAGGGACATGGCCAGGTGCTGCCACTGGAGCTCACCCCTCCTGTGTCCAAGGCTCTGGAAGCCCTGTGGGTTCAGAAGTAGGAGGGTTTGAGCCCCGGGGTGTTGTTGTTGCTGGGGTAGTGCGACTGCATGAGTGGCACCTCGCACTCAGAGCCGCCAGAAAGCATCGCTGCCTCTGGCACCTTGCAGCCGTGGCTGCTCAAATCCCCGTTTTCCAGGCAGGCTTTCACCCCTTCCAGCTCCAGTGGGCCAGTGTCTACCCCAGCGCCGGCGTGTGCCTTGGCCCGGCGGTGCCGGCAGTAGTACATGGCGGCGGTGACCAGCAGCAGCAGCAGCAGCATGGCAGCCAGCGCAGGGACGAGGATCAGGGCGAGGTTGGGGTCCTGGCTCTGGCTGACAGGGGAGTGCTGCTGCAGGCTGAGGGGCAGGGTCTGTGCCTCGGCGCAGTGCTCCTCCTTGGGGAGCTCCCCCAGCGCCCCGATGCACACACGGTAGGTGCAGTTGGGTTTCAGCGCCCGCACCGTGTACTCGGAGAGCGAGGCCGGCAAGCGCAGCATCACCGGCCGCTTGTCTGGCCCCGACAGGTTCCGGTAGCTCAGGCGGATGCCCTTCAGCTGCGCCTTGGACTGGACGTAGTTCTGCAGGTCCACTTTGAGGGAGGTGCTGCCCACCTGGGCGATGCTGACCCTCTGTGCAGGTGGCAGGGCTGGTGTGCCCGGGGCTGGCGTCGTTCCCCTCGCCTCCACCTCGCAGTACACGCCAGCAAAGCCCGCGGGGCACAGGCACTCCAGGAGGTTCTGGGCACCCAGCTGGCAGGTGCCGCCGTTCAGACACGTGCGGGGGGGACAGATGGGTGCTGGGGGGCTGGTGGGGGCCGGGGCGCCGCTGAAGGGCACCAGTGTGGAGCTGCCCTGGGGGTCTCTGGGCCTCAGGGTGGGTGCAGCGGTGCTGGGGGGTGGTGGCGGGCGGTGGGTGCTGGGCAGCGGCGCAGGCGGTGGCAGCGTGGTGGTGCGAGGCGTGGTGGGCGTGGGGGTGGTGGTGGGGCAGCCAAAGTCAGTGTATTGCAGGTGGTGGAGGAGCTTGCCGGAATTTTTTGGGGGGAAGTGGCAGCGCGTCTCCTCAGGGCGCCGCAGGACCACACCGCTGGCATTCACCCACTGCACCAGCCAGCTCATCTGGCAGATACAGTTGAAGGGGTTGCCGGCAGCCGTCATGGCCCGCAGCCTGGGGAAGAAGCCGGAGAAATCCCGAGGGATGGTGTTGATGTTGAGGTTGCTGATGTCCAGCTCCTGGAGGTTGTGGAGGCTCTGGAAGTCCTCAGCCGGCAGCTGGGAGATGCGGGCGTTGCCGGCCAGGCTGAGCCTGGTGAGGCTGCCCAGCCGCCGCAGCACCGCCGGGACGCGCTCCAGCAGGTTGTCAGAGACATCCAGCTCGTGGAGGTTGTTCTGGACCTGGAAGAGCTCCTCGTTTAAGCTCGTCAGGCCCAGCCCTGCAATCTTCAGGGACTCAATGCTGACGGCATGGAAAGCCCCTGGTGCAATGGTGGGGATCTTGTTCCAGCTGATGTCCAGCAGCAGGAGGTTGGGCAGGTCGAGGGGAGGTACAGCCCTGAGCTGGTTGTTCTGCAGCTTTAGCTCCAGCAGATTCTCCAACGTGTCAAAGGCAGCAGCGTGGATGTGCTGGATCCTGTTCCTCTGCAGGTAGAGCCGTTCCAGCAGCCGCAGCCCGTGGAAGGTCTCATTGGTGATCTCCTGCAGCTGGTTGAAGGACAGGTCCAAGTTGACGAGCTCCGTCAGGGGTTGGAAGATGTTTCTCTCGATGCTGGTGATTTTGTTTTGTGAGAGGTCCAGGAGCTGGAGGGCAGGCAGCCCTGCAAAGCTGTCCTCACTGAGCGTAGTGATGCCGTTCTCAAAGACGTAGAGGGAGAGGGTGCTGGGGGGCAGCCCCCGGGGCACCGTCTGGCCCCGCCTGGCCGGACACAGGATGGTCTTGGGGTCATGGCACTGGCAGCCTGCAGGACATGCCCTGGCCAGCTCCACACGGGCCAAGAGCAGCAGTGTGCAAAGGATCAGCTGGTTCATGGTGTCAGCTCTGTGGAGAGACAAGTGCAGCCAGGGTTAGGGGATGGGCCCTGCTGGGGGGTACCCAGGGCTGGCAGGGCTATGGGGCACCTCTGAACCACGCTCTGCCTCCAGGGCTGGTGAGAGTGAAGCAGCACAGGGGCTGCCCACCCCAGCTCCATGCTTCCCCCTCCCCAGACTCACAGGATTTGGGGTTGTGGTACCTTGGCACACCCCAGGCTCTACCCTGAGACGTGTCCCACTGGTATTGGGGCTGTTTTCAGTGGGGCACCAAGACCTTTCCCAGTACTCACAAGGGCCCCAACCTCCCCAGCTGCTCAGCAGGGTGCAAATCAAACACAGGGGATGTGGAGAATCAGAGCACCGGGAAGGGGTGGGAGCCTGGCTGGCCTCCCCTGCGTAGAGCTCAGCTTAACCCTTTGCTTGTGTTGCCGTTGCAGCAGCTGCACCTCAGGGGCTGGTCCTGCCCGGATCACCAGCAGCAGCAGTCCCTCTTGGGCACAGGGACACCCAGAGGTGGCCTGGCCACAGAGTGTGGGGCTGGAGGAGCCATTTGTGTCCCCACAGAGTCTAAGGGTTCACACTCACCCCCAGCTAGCCCCTGTCCCCACAGGTCACCTTGCTGTTCCCCTCCCTGTTTCAGTCCAGGGACTCAGCACAGCACCAGGGCTGTGTCCCCATCCCTTGAGGACTGGGTCAGCAGGGATGGAGGGAGGAGGCTCTGGGGTGAACAAGGCTGTAACCAGCCCAACCCCAGCTCCCCACAGATGCCCTGGCCAATGTCACAGCCGCTGTCTGTGTTCCAAAGGGCTCCTTTCTCAGCCACATCTTTCAGCCCCTTTAATGATACTAGGCTGGGCCAGAGACTCACAATCTCCTGCCATTTTATCTCAGGGTCAGGGGGAGGTGGCAGAGGGGGATCCCTGGGAAAGGAAGAGGCAAACCCTTCCCCAGCCCCATCTGTTGCCCCCTCCTCCCTGCTCAGAGCTGTCGGAGATCCAGGCAAACGCCCCCACTGTGGCTCACAAGGGGCCCCCGCCGTGTGTGGGGGGCTGCAGGTCACACAGCAGCACGTGCCACCTGCCCCGGCCCCGTCAGCAGTGCAGGGACACCACAGGGACACCACATCCTGCACCAGGAGGGTCTGGACCCGTGCTGTGTCCTCTTGTCCCCCTGCTGGAGTGTCGGACAGGGTTAACACCACAGCCAGCTCTGTCCTTGCCTCCTCCCGAGTGGCCCCCCCCCAAGGGTGGGGTGAGCCCACGGCTGGGCAGGGTCACCACAACTGCCTGAGTCACTTGGCCTGACCGGCCCTGCCCTGATGTGACCTGTGCTGTCAGCCCCTGAAACCGGGGAGGAGCTGTGCCACATCTAAGAGGTCACTGTCACCCAGGGGTCACCATCACTGCATCCCAGCACCCCCAGCTCAGTCCCTGCACCCCACATCACAATCAGAGTGCCAGCAAAGATAGAGACACAACACGGAGACCCTGTGGAAGTGCTGTTCGGGTCTGGGGGCAGACTCGGCACCCCTCGAGGTGGCTCCAGCATCCAGAGCAAGCTGGCTGGTGGGAGAGCCCTGGGTGCAGGGTGCTGGGAGTGCCACAGCCGTGCCAGCCCGCCCGGGTGGGCAGTGCCGGAGCGGGGCCAGGCCTGAGGGATGCTGGCGAGGCCGGGGCTGGTTTTGCAATGCCAGGGTCGGGTTTCGCTGACGTGTCCCGTGCTGCAACCAGCTGCTGACTCCAAGTCTCTCTCGTCCCTTTAATTACGCTGGCATTTCCTCCCCGCCTGCCAGGCTCCCCGCTCCGGGCAGGTTCGGCCAGCCCGGCCACGGCCGCGGATCCGCGCCTGGCCACGAGCGCCGGGCAGGCTGGCACGGCCCCGCAGCCTCCGCCACCGCCCCTCGGCATCGCCCGCTCCGCCGGCACACGCCAGCATCCCGGCCGCGCCCCGCCTCCCCGGCACGATGCCGCTTCAAGGCAGAGAGGAGTTAACCCTGCCCAGGACACCCCCAAAAACGGGGCTAGGGAAACAGCCTCCCCCAGGTCCTGGCAGGGTTCCCCAAGGGCGGAGAGGGGGCCCCGTTTCTGCTGGAGGTGTTGCGGCCGCCCTGCCAGCAGCCTGCTGCTGCCTTGGCTGGGCTCCCCCGCGCCTGCACCGCAGATATTTGCCGAATTATTCATATTTTCCGGCTGCGGGGAGGATCTGGGCTCAGATTCCCCCAGTCCCAGCCCAGCCTTTCCCTGCCAGCCTGATGGGGTGGGAGTGCCGTGTCCCCCCCTTCCCTGCCTGCAGCCCCCCGGGCTGGGACTCGCCAGGGGATGCCCCGCTTCGCATCCACTTCCCGTTTTTAAAGGACGAGGCCGATGCCGTCCCCGCGCTGCAGGGTGACACCTGTGCCGGACAGGCTGGAGGAGCTGGAGAGTCCCTGCCTTTCCCCTCTGCTTGGGGAACCTCAGGGAAGCAGGCACAGCCGGGATGTTCCTTCCCGCACCGGCAAGCTCACACAAACAAAGCCAGCGTTGTTGCTGGCCAGTGGGCTGCCACCTCGGCCGGTGGCACCAGAGCAGGAAGGACGGGGGCCCTGCAGTGTGCGGTGACAGAGAGACACAGTGCCCCTGCCAGGCGGGATGCAGATGCTGCTCCCCTGCCTAACACCCCCCAAAACAAGCCGATGTCAGCACGTGCCCCCTCCCGCGAGCCACCCGGGGGGATGTGCAGGATTAAACCCTTAATCCTCCTCCCCTTCAACCCACCCTGCGCCGCCGCAGCTCCCACCTCCTCCCGCTCCCCTCCCTATTTAATTAAAGTTTCCGCAGCAGCCCCGCAGGAATGCAGGCCTGGTTATTGCATTCCCCGGAGCACTCGCCAGCCCCTCCATCCCGCTCCTGCCCCTTTGACCCGGCCGCGCTCCCCATCTCAGGTGCCGGCAAGGAGAAAAACCAGCAGAGCGGCTTTGCCGGCAGCCAAACCGCCTCGGGAGGAGCCGGAACGCCGGCGGAGGGTGGGAGGAGGCCGGCGATGGTGCCACGCGTGGCCCGGGCGGCACGGGCAGATTCCTCTGGAGTGATGGGGCGGCCGCGGCTGTCCCCGAGCGCTTCCTCGTGCCGGCAGAGCCAGCCGGGCAGGCAGCGCTTGCATCAGGGCCACCCTGCGAGGCCGGCTGGCCTCAGCGTGGTGCGGGGGAAAACAGTAATTAGTGTCATCCCTGACGGCGGCACTGCCCAGCGCCGTGTGGGCAGCTGGGTCAGGGCAGTCCGGCCGCCCCAGTCCCAGCAGGATGAGACCTGTCGGCGTGAGGCACGGTGGCAAGAGGTGTACGGGGGGACACGACTGGGAAGAATAGTCTCACAACTAGAGCATCTCTGCTGGGATGAGTTGGCTCCTGTGGTAGTTGCCAGCCTTTGAGGGAGCCAGGCGTGGAAAGGGACATTTACCCCGTGGTGGCCCAAAGTCACACCCGAGGAGGGTGACAGGCGCCGGCACTTCATCCGAACACAAGCCAGGTGACAATGAAGCCGCGCAGGGAGCTGGTGGCAGAAGAAGCGGTGGGCATCCCCGCTGGCACCCGTGCCTCTGTGCCAACCCTTCTCAGAGCCACCTGGGGACCCGCCTGGCCCCACAGCGGGTCAGTGACCCAAGACTCCGATCCCTGAAGACAAGCAAACGAGGGCAGCCAGACCCCACCCCAGCCAAGCCCTCACTGAGGAGGGGGGTGGTGGTGGTGGACACTGCTGCCAGCAGCTCCCACCTCTGCCTGACCCCAGCAGGAGAGCCCAGCCGCCACATCTGCCGGGACAGCGAGCATGGGATGGGCTCAAGAGCATGCTGGTCCTGTGTGGGTCTGGAGCCCTTCTGCTGGCAGAGCACTTTCACTGCCACCAGGCCATGATGGAGCCATGCTCCGTGTCAGCCCCAAACACATCCCCTTACCCGTGATGGACACAGAACCAGGCCAGGATCCCAGGGCCAGACCCCAGCGCATCCCATGGCAAAACAGGCACAGGCAGGGACAGGGAAGCGAGAGCCCTCTGTGAACCCCTGTCCCAGCCCAACCGAGGCCGGCCATGAGCCGAGGCAGGGGCCAGCCGGGTGCCCCTGGCACAGCTGAGGTCTCGGAGGGAGCAGGGCACGCCGAGGTCCCGCTGACACCCAGTCACCCTGAATGCCCAGGCCATACCGGGTGTCCCACGGCCCGGCCCAGGCACACCAGGGCCCCCCAGGCCCCACCGCCCCCTGAGCCTGCGGATGCCCGGCAGAGCCCCCTCCCGCCCGTGGGTGCCGCCCCACGAGCCCCGGTGGCCGTGCGGAGGGTCGGGCGGTGCGGCGGCCGCGGGACTCACCGTGGCGGGCGGTGCGGGGCCGTGCGGGGCGGGCGGTCAGTCCATGGCGGCAGCGAAGTGGCGGCCGGCACAGCGCTCCCTTCTCTGGCGGCGCCGGGCGCGGGGGGCGGCATTTAAACCTCGGGGGCGGGGCTTTCCCTCCTGCCGGGCTCCCATTGGCTGAGAGCAAGGACGGGGAGGGGCGGGGCACGGCCGCCATGGAGGCTCCGCCCCCGCTCACCTGGGGCCCGTCGGGGGCGACACCGCGGGGACCCCCGGGACCCCCCGAGCCACGGGCACCGCGGGGACATCCAGCACCTCTGGGACCCTGGAGTCACAGGGGCCGTCAGGACCCCGGAGCCACAAGTAGCCCCGGGACATTCAGGACCTCTGAGTCACAGGGACCCCCTGGACCCCCAGGACCTCTGGGACCTTAGAATCACAGGGACGCTCGGGATAGCGAGGATCTCTGACTCACAGGGACCCCTGGGATACCCAGGACATCTGGGATCTCAGAGTCGCAGGGACCATCGGGGCACTCAGGACCTCGGAGTCACAGCGGCCCCCAGCACCTCCAGGACCTCTGGGACCTCAGAGTCACAAGGATCCCAGAAGGCTCCACAGGGACCTCCAGATGCCGCAACCCCAGGACCTCCCATAGTCACAGGGATTTTGAGATTTCAGGAGTTTCCAGAGTCACAGGGACCTCTGGGAGCCCTTGGGTACTCCATGGGACCCCAGGGCTACCCAGGATCTCCAGGGTCTCCATGAGACCTCCAGGAGTTCTGGACCTCCAGGGTCACAAGGATCCCCAGGACCCACAGGACCTTTGGAAGCTCCCAGACCTTCCCTTCCAGACCTTCAGCATCCCTGGGACCGGGGTCCCTGGGACCCCAGCACCCCATGTGTGTATACACACAGGTATAGGGGTAGATCCAGATATAGGTATCTCCTTCATATCCCCAGCACCCATGGGACCCCTGGCAACCCTGGTAACAACAAAGGCTGGGTTGGGTGTCCTTGGCACCCCCAGGGACCCCCATATCCAGCGTGTCCAGGGTAACCAGGGATTCTGGCACTGATGAGCCCCAGTGCCCTGGAATCCCAGTCCCCCCAAGCCCCTGGTGTCCACAGAGCTCCTGCCACCATGTGCTAGGGGACGGGGGGGAGGTGGGTGTCCCTTGAAGGGCTGTCCCATGCCCCTGTGACACCAGAGAAATGCTTCCTGTTCATGGTGAGGATGGCATGGGTTGGGCTGGGACAACCAGGCACTCAGGGTTGGTGGTGGTGGTGGTGACTGTGGTGGCAGCAGGGCAGGGGACCCCAGTGCCTGCCATCCTGGCAGTGTTTGCCTAGGTTGTGCCAACAGTCCTGGGGCAGGACCATGCCATACCACTGGCAGCTTATCCTTCGTGGCATGGGATGGCGTGGAGCAGCTCCCTCCCCTTGGCACAGCCACGGAAATGTCAACCAAAAGTAACAGATTGTCCCTTTGGTCTCTGCCTGCGGTGCTCTCTCCTCCACCCCTGCAGAGGGAAAGCACAGAGGTGGCTCTGTGCTCCTGTCACCACTGTCCCCTCAGGCCACTGAGTATTCCATGTGTAATTCCCTCCTGCCACCGAGTGTCCTCCCAGTCACGGTCCCCTCTGCCCATGGAGCAAGTCCTGGCCACCGCAGCCTCTGTCACAAGCACCCCCAGCCATGGTCCCCCCAAGCCACGGAGAGCCCTGCCTGCGGCCTGGAACAGGGTGCAGGACAGGGAGCAGGGACACGCTCCAGCTGGCACAGCCGGGCTGCAGGGCACTCCCGGGGCTGGGTGGCTCCACAGGTGCCGGGGGAGGCTGGGGGTGAGCCGGGGTGTGCCACGCGCCCGCCCCGAACTGGCCAAGCCGGCCCAGCCGGCCTCGGGGCAACCCTGCGGGTGCCAGCGGCTTCCCCAAGCGAGGCTGGGTGCCATGGCCGGGCACAGGGAGCAGGGCAGGCAGCGGGATGCCCCAGGGCTGGGCACGGCTTCAGAGAAGTGCAGCCGGGGCTGGAAGCAGGTGGCAGTGACATCCTGCTGCCAACCTGTCAGGCCAGGCTGGGACAGTGAGGGTTGTCACTTGGGGACCAGCCCAGCTCCCCCAGCATGGTGCTGCCCTCCCATCACAGCACCGCCTTGTCCTGCCCCACACTCCCCCAGGATGGGGTTTGGGGTGTGCACTAGTGGGGAAACAGGATCCAGCCCCACATCCGTGGGGGTGCTGTGCCCATGGGGGTCTCTGGCTCAGCACCCCCCTTCCCTTTCAGGGTGACCATCCCGCTGTACGATGCCGACACGGGGCTGCTGGTGCTGGCAGGGAAGGTGAGGTCCCATGGTTGGGGCGTGGAGGGAGGCACTGGAGGATACAGGGGGTATAGTGAGGTGCAGCTTGGTGCATAGAGGTGCACCAGTGGAGTACAGGAGGGTGCATGTGGGTGCAGTGGGATGCTTCCTACAGCCCTGCTCATTCCCTGACCACACCACCTCTCTTCCAGGGAGAAAACCTCCTGTACTGCTTTGAGGTGGCCCCCACGCAGCCAGCACTCACCCAGGGTAAGCAGGTCCCATCCCACCCATATCTTCCCCCAGGGGGCTCACCACTGCCTGGTGGTACCCCACAGCCACCCTGCCTGTCCTGCAGTCACCCAGTGCCGGACGGAGGGCAGCACACGGGGCCTGGCAGCCATGCCACGCCTGGCCCTGGATGTCATGGCCTGCGAGGTGCTCCGTGTCCTGCAGCTCACTGACACCACCCTGGTCCCCATCAGCTACCTGGTGCCACGCAAGGTAAGGGGGCCCTGTGGTCAGCACTGTCTCACAGTGCCTGGTGTCATCTCGTGGGTGACACCTCACCAGCACTGCGTGACAAAAAGGACCTGGCTGCAGTGAGACCCCAGTCCCCAGCCTGGGGAGAGGAATGGAGGTCAGACCTGGATGTTGATGGTGCGTTGAAGAGTCTGGGTGCTGGATTTGGGAAGCCAGGCGCTGTGTGCAGGATTGGGGTGCTGGAGAGTGGATGCTGACAGCTGGGTGCCACCTGCTGGGTGCTGTTGTGCAGTGGGTGCTGAGCACTTCAAGCAGCTGAAATGGTGCTGTGTCAGTGTGGGGTCAGGGTGCTGGAAGTAACTGGGGGTGTCCAGGGGTGACCCAGCTGCTGTAGGACAGAGGCTGTGGTATTTTGGGAATACCCATCTCGCCCCATCCCCTTTCCCACAGTCTGTCCAGGAGTTCCATGAGGATCTGTTCCCTGACTGCACGGGGACACGGCCAGCCACCGACGCCCAAGGCTGGTGGGCAGGGGACAGCCAGCAGGTCAGTGTCATCCAGGGGAGGTGTCCTTGCTGCTGGCATTGCCACTGCCCCATGCCCACCGTTGTGCTTGATGCAGGTGGGAAGGGTGAGCCTGCACCCTGCACGGAGACCCACGGAGACCTTCACATCCCCCATCATTGCTGCCACTGGCCCCACCAACACTGGCCACACTGAAGCCACCACTGGCCACACCAATGCCGACACTGGCCACACCGACACCGACCAGAGTGTGAGCATGGGGCACTGGAAAAGTGCATTGAATGCTAAAGGGGCAGGGTCCCTGCTGCCCTCATCCCACAAGACAAGGCTCGGGTGCCAGCATCCCCTGCCCACTGGCTCTCTCTCCCGTAGGAAGCCAGTGGCTACTCCTCACCATCCTCACTGGCCTCACCAAGCAGCGCGGCCACCTCGCTCTCAGCCAGCACCGGCCCCTCCAGCGGCTTCGCCAGCAGCCCCAGCCAGAAGTCCCTGCAGAGCATTTTGGGTGAGCAGGCAGTGGGGCAGGCTCGGGGACCCCACTGGGGGAATTCAGGGCTCTCACCCACCTCTCACCCACTCCAGGGCCCAGCTCCCGCTTCCGGCACGCGCAGGGCCGGGTGCTGCACCGGGACCACCACCTGACCAACCTGCGGGGGCTCAGCCTCACCACGCCGGGCGAGTGCGACGGCTTCTGCGCCAACCAGCAGCACGTCGCCCTGCCCCTGCTCTCCGCCGGCGGCCAGATCGCCGTGCTCGAGGTACCCTGGAGAGCTGTGGGGGCCGGCACGGTGCCACGTGGGCCGTGCTGGTGACCCCCGGCTCTCTCCCACAGCTCTCCAAGCCCGGCCGTCTCCCTGACGTGGCCGTGCCCACCATCCAGAATGGCTCAGCCGTGGCCGACCTCACCTGGGACCCCTTCGACCCGCGGCGCCTCGCTGTCGGTACGTGTGTGCCGGCCCTGCCGGGGCCTGCCCAGAGTCTCCCAGCTCCAGGCATGCCAGATCACCCCATTAACCACTGCCCATCCCTTCTGGGGCGCAGCGGGCGAGGACGCCAGGATCCGGCTGTGGCGGATCCCCGAGGGAGGGCTGCGGGAGACCCTGCAGGAGCCTGAAGCTGTTCTCCAAGGTGAGGGGACCATCGAGCACCCCACACTGGGGACAAACCAGCCCAGTGGCACCCGGAGCTGGGGACAACCACACACCACTGAACTTCACCAGGTCACACGGAAAAGATTTACTCCATCCGCTTCCACCCCGTGGCATCTGATCTCCTGGTTTCCTCCTCCTACGACATGACCGTGCGGATCTGGGAGCTGAGCGCCGGGCAGGAAGTCTTGTGCCTGCGGGGACACACGGATCAGGTATGGGATGATGAATGTAGGGACACCTGAGAGGCAACTTTGGGACATTTGCACAATATCTGTCTCCAGATTTTCAGCATGGCTTGGAGCCCAGACGGGAAGAAGCTGGCAACAGTGAGCAAAGACGGACGGATACGGCTCTACGAGCCACGGCGCAGCTCTCAGCCTCAACAGGTACAATCCCAGCACTCGGAGTGGGCTGGAGAGCTGGGGGTGTGGGCAGGAAACCCCCCCTGTGGGCACATGAGTGCACCCCCAGCTCTCTCAGAGTAGGCAGGGTGACCTTCACCCCATGCAGGAGGGCCCAGGTCCTGAGGGGGGACGTGGAGCACGCCTGGTTTGGGTTTGTGGTGGTGACTACCTCCTGGTGTCTGGCTTTGACAGGTAAAGAGGGGGACACATACCGGGGCAGGGGTCCCTGAGGACACTGTGCTTGCTCTCACTGTCACCTCCCCACAGCCGCAGCGAGAGGAGAATCCTCCTGTACCGGGCACAGGCCCTGCCTGAAGGACCCTTGTCTGTCCTTGGTCTGGACGTGGCCCCTTCCACCCTCCTGCCCTTTTACGATGAGGACACCAGCGTCATCTTCCTCACCGGCAAGGTGAGGGCTTGCCTTCCAATAAACTGTGGGGCTGCCTGCCTACAGCACCCCACGGTGTGGAGTGTCCCCTTCCATGTCCCCTGACAGCCTCCATCTCGTTCCATGCCCAGGGTGACACAAGAGTCTTCCTCTACGAAGTGACCCCTGAGCCCCCCTATTTCCTCGAGTGCAACAGCTTCACCTCCAATGAACCCCACAAGGTGAAGGGGGGTTGTGCTGCCTGTCCCTGACCCCCTACCTGCGCTGCTAGACCCCACTCACACCCCCACCCCACCAGGGCTTTGTCTTCCTGCCCAAAACGGCGTGCGAGGTGCGGGAGGTGGAGTTCGCCCGGGCGCTGCGCCTGGGGCAGAGCACCCTGGAACCCGTGGCTTTCCACGTGCCACGTGTCAAGGTAGGTTGTGGTGGGGGCCTGGCTGCGTTTTGGGAGGGGAACAGGAGGCAGAGCAGGCCCCTGAGCTCCCCTTGTCCCCGCAGAAGGAGTATTTCCAGGACGATCTCTACCCGCCGACCCGCGTGTGGTGGGAGCCGGCCCTGGGTGCAGGTGCCTGGCTGGACGGGCAGGACGGGCAGCAGCGCCGTGCCAGCCTGCGCCCCGCAGACATGGTGCCAGGTGGGTGCAGGGGCTGGGCGAGGAGCCTCGGCCCCGGGGATGGCTGGGGGGGTTTAGTCAATGGGGTAAAGCCCTCCCGCCCCATGGTGACACCGCTCCCACAGTGAGTGAGGCCCCAAAAGAGGCTCCGGCTCGGAAGTTCGTCCCTGCGTCCGTGTACCTGGAGGAGAAGACTGATGAACAGAAGAAGGAGGAGGTGGGTTCCGGGATGAGCGCCGTGCGGCAGGGCCGAGGGTGATGCCCCGAGCCCCACGGCTCTGCCCGGCCTCTCCCCACAGCTCCTCAGTGCCATGGTGGCCCGGCTGGGGAACAGGGATGACCCGCTGCCCCAGGACTCCTTCGAGGGTGTGGACGAGGACGAGTGGGTGAGTGCGGAGGGGACACACGACCCCCGGGTGGGTCGCCCCCGGCCCCGCCGTGCCCCTCACCCCCCGGTCTCCCGCAGGACTAGGCTGGACCCGGCACCCCCAGGAGCAGCCGGGACCCCCGACAGGAGGACGAGGAGGAGGAGGAAGAGGTGGAGGAGGCGCAGGGCCCGCCGCGGGCAGGACCCGCTATTAAAGCCGCTGCACCAGCACCGTGTCCTGCCCTGATCCTGACACCGGGGGGGACACGGGGAGACACAGGGAACAAGGGGAACGTGGACCGGGGAAACACAGGGACTGGCTCCAGGAGGGTTACGGGGATCGGGGTGACACAGAGACTGACAGTAGTGACACAGGGGGGACATGGTAACCGAGGGGGACATGAAGACCGGGGCGGGGTGGTACACAAGGAGCGGCCCTGGCTGGACACAGGGACCGATACCGGGGGATACGGAAATTCGGGAGAACGCGGGGACCGAGAGGGACCCAGGGACCGCGGCAGGGGGGGACGCGGGGACCGGGGGGACACGGCGACCAGCACCGTGGGGGAACAGGATGGGTACTGGGGTGGCACAGGGACCGGGGGGAAACCGGCACCGGCGCGGGGATAACACAGGGACCGGGGATGGAGGGGCACAGCGACCGGGGGGACGCGGGGACCGGGTTGGGGGAAGTCACGCCCCAGCCGCCGATGGGCCTCCCGCGCGGGGAGACCGCCAGGGGGAGCTGTGGCTGCAGCGGGGACGCTCCGCCCGCGCCGCCGCCGGCTCGGTGTCCGCCGTGACCCTCACCCGCGGCCACGTGACCGCCGGGGCGGAAGCGGCGGCGGGGACATGGTGAGAGGGGACGGGGGGACGGGGCGGGGGGACATCGGCACGGGGGAGCTGAGCTGGGGCTGGACAGGGCCCGGGGAGGGGCAGCGCGCTCGGGAATGTGCGAAGCAGCTGGTTCTGGGAGGGTCAGGGCCAGAGGAGAGGGGACAAGGGCGGAGGAAAGGGTCACAGGATCACGGAAGGGGGAAGAAGTCACGGAGAGGGGTGACAGGGACAGAGGAGGGAAGACAGGGCCAGTGGAAGGGGAGCAGGGACAGGGGAAGGGGTCACAGGACCAGCGGAGAGGGGACAGAGGCAGGGGAGGGGGGAGAGGGCCTGGGGAGGGGACGGGGTCCGGGAAAGGGCCTGGGTGGGGGGACAGGGCCAGAGAAGGGGGGACAGGGACAGGAGTCACGCGGAGTCAGAGCAGAGGTGACAGAGCCAGGGTCCTGCAGGGCCCATGGGGAGGTGACAGGGCAAAGGGGCCGTGGTGACAGCAGGGTGTCCCCACAGGCCAAGTACCTGGCACAGATCATTCTGGTGGGGGCCCAGGTGGTGGGACGGGCCTTCATGCGGGCGCTGCGCCAGGAGTTTGCAGGTAGGAGCTGGGATGCTGCTCTGTGTGCCCTGCTCCACATCCCCACCCTTCCCTGTGCTCCCCATCCCTGGGCCATGCCTGCAGGGGACTCTGCCAGGTTGTCACAGGGCTCTGTCCTGGCCCTGGCACTGCTGCCAGGCTCACAGAGATCCCAGTGTCCCAAAGGGCAGAGTGGGATAATCCCTGGGATGTGGCAGCCCCAGCCCTGTCTTGCCTGTAGCAAATGGTGCCTGCCTGGTCTCTGCTGCCTCCCTGGCATTGGGACAGTGTCCAGATGGCCCCAGGGGTGGCTGGATGGGGACACCGGGGTCTGAGCACCTGGGAGTGCTCTGGCTTTGCTGCCTGAGGGTTGGGGTGGCGTGGGCAGCGTGGGGGACTCAGGCCCTGGTGTCCCCAGCGAGCCAGGCCGCAGCCGATGCACGAGGACGCGCTGAGAGGCCCCAGTCCGCTGCTGCCTCCAGGATCATCGGTATCAGCCTCCAGGAGGCTCAACAGATCCTCAACGTGTCCAACCTCAACCCTGAGGAGATCCAGAAGGTAGAGGCTTCTTTGGAACCAGGGAGGGATGGTGCTGGCAGGGCCTGGCCTCTCCAAGGGCGCTGCTAAGCTTGGGGCTGGCAACTGGTCCCCTGTTATCATTAACTGTGCTGTCTTGGGCCCAGTTAATGATGGTTTGAGAATTCCCTGCCCCAGCTGGAGCAGCACTCCAGGCCTGGTCTCTGCCTCTGCCCAGCAGGGCTGCTCAGGGAAGGGGTGTGGGACCTCTGGAGGTGCCCAGCTGGAAACATGGGGACTCGGAAGGGGTGTCAGGCAGAGCCAGCTGTGTCCCCAGGATCACTCTTCAGCAGTGCTCTGGGGAGTGGGAGGCTGCCAGGGTTTGGGAGTGGGAATGGCAAGGGTGGAGGGGACTCTGACCCAGAGCTTCTCTCGTCAGAACTACGACCACTTGTTCAAGGTGAACGACAAATCAGTGGGAGGCTCCTTCTACCTGCAGTCCAAGGTGAGCACTGGGAGGAGCAGAGTGGGAGCAGCACCTTCCCCTTCCCCTGCCTGCGTTCTGGGACAGGCAAAGTCCCAAATGAGCCTGGATATACCCATGGATGAGGCAGGGAGGGGAGGGGGTACCCCATCCCTCGGTGTCACCCCATCCCTCGGTGTCTCCCCGTGTCCCACAGGTGGTGAGAGCCAAGGAGCGGCTGGACGAGGAGCTGCGCATCCAGGCCAAGGGCGACAAGGAGAAGGGGCGGAAAGCCGAGACGTGACTCCTGCCCCCCGTGCCCCTCACCCTTAACTTATAGGTAGCCAATAAACACCATGTCCTCCAGCACCTGGCCTGGCTGCTCCACACCCGGGGAGGGAGCGGGGACCTGCCTGCCCAGCGCTGCCCTGGAGGGATCGGCCCCTGTGAGGGGCTGCGTTTGCCCAGGGGAGGAGGAAGAGGAGGAGGAGGATCAGGATGCAGTTGGGGAAGAAGGGGTGTCCCCAGGGCTTTAAGGCTGCCAGGGCTCAAATGGCACTGGGGGAGGCTGCAGGAGCTATTTTTGGTGGGAAGGTTGGATGCTCTTGCAGTGCTACCTCTGGCTCCATACCCTGGGTGTGCTGTGCCATTACCTTCTCCCAGTGTGGGTCGGGGTGAGGGGACACCCTGTGGCTGTCCCCACCTGCAGCTCACCCCACAGATGCTGGCAGGGTTTCACTGTGCCAAGGCCACCTGAGCAGGAGCGTGGGGACACGGCTGGAGGTCAGGCAGGGCCAGCCGTGCCCCCAGGGTCACACCCGTCCCCTCCTGCACCCCTCTGTCCCCAGCATGGGCTCCTTGCTATTGCCACCACGACCATGGACTGAAACAGGAACTTACTTCAACTTCACTTTATTGTTTTCTTAATAAACTTCCTCTCCCCTGGACGAATATAGTGTTACAGTCGTTAGCTTATCTCGTACTTGTGCAGTCCTTACACGCTACGCTAACAGCGATGGAGCCCAACAGGAGGAAAATAAAAACAACCCAGAAACTACGATAGAAAGGCACTTCGAGACCGTTAAAATACTGATGTCCTGGAATGTGCAACAACAAACCGACGAGGAGCGAGGAGACGTTTCACCGGCCGGGGCGGCCTGGTCGAGGGCCCGCAGCCATGCTGGGCTAGGGCAGCGCCGGGCGGCCGCCGGTGAGGGCAGGGAGACCGGCTCCCTGCGGGGCTCCTGCAGCACGGCAGGGCGGGACTGCGGAGCCCCCCATGGCTCGGAGCGAGCGGGACGTGTGTGACCCCCGGGGGAGGCTCCGAGCTGCCCCACGGCCGGGGGGCTCAGCCGGGAGCATCCCAGCGCCGCAGCCCGAGGAGGGAGCCCGGCAGCCGGTGCCGGCCGTGCCCGCATGCACTCGCGGTGCGTGGTTAGGTATGAACGTAGCTAAAGGGGGGCTGTGCCCCGGCGAGCAGCACACGCGGCCGTGTGCCTTGTCACGGGAGGGCCGGGCTGGGGACAGGGGGAGGACACGGGCGGGTGCCGGGCCGGGGGTGCCCAGCCAGCTGGGCCCGGCACGGGGGGTGCCGTGGCTGCGGCGATGCCCGCGGCCGTGCGGGGTGGGATGGCACGGCCGGGCACAGCTCGGGGCTGTGTGGTCCCCCGGCTGTCGCCCCGCTGTCCGTGCGGCAGGAGCCCGGGGGCTGCAGCCCCCCACAGCAGCACCGAGGCCTGGGGCAGGGAGACGCCGAGTCAGCGGAAGCAGGAGAGCCCAAGCGGGACCCTGTCGGAGCAGGGGGCTGGTCGAGAAATAAATAGCGGCGTATCCGGCTGCCGAGGGCCGGGGGTGGGGGGCAGGAGCAGGGGGACCCCCCTGTGCCCCACCTGCCCCCAGCACGGGGTCGCAGCCGGCTCCGGCCGCCGAGGGATTATTGCTTTTCTCAGAAGAGTCCGTTCTTCTTTCGTGACGGGTAAAAGCACGAGCGAGGCCCCGCCGGGGCTGCGGGGGGAGGAGGGGGCCATGCCCCACCCCCCCGGCCCCAGGGAGCGGGATCTGCCCACGGGGCCGGCGGCTGACCCCGGGCATCGTCGGGCCCCTCAGTTGACAGCGGCGGGTTTGAGCAGCAGGGAGCCGGGGGGGATGAGCACCCAGCCGGGGGGCAGCGCCTCGGGGCTGCCCCCCGAGCTGACACCGGCCGAGAGGTCGAGCACGGCCCCCGGCAGCAGTGCCAGGCTCTCGGGGGGCACCCGCGGCCGCCCCGGCTCCGTCCGTTCTCCCCTCTCCTTCCGGCTCTCCAGCCCCTTGCCCGCCTTGGGCGGCCGCCCCTCGGCCCCGCTGCCCTTCTCCCCCTCGGCCTTGGCCCCGCCGGCCAGCAGCGACATGACGGGCAGCCCCAGCCCCGCCGCGAAGGGCGAGGGCAGCAGCGGGCTCTTGGCCAAGTTCAAGGGGCCGCCGTTGAGGGGCAGGACGGGGCCGGGCAGGGCGGGCAGGGCGCCCGCAGCCCCGCAGCCCAGGGCGCTGAGGTCGAGCGGTGCCGGTGCCAAAGGGATGGGCAGCGCCGGCAGCCCCGGCGGAGCGAAGAGGGCGGCGGGGTTGGGGATGACGAGCTGCGCCCCGTTAACGTAGGGCACCTCCGCCGAGCCCAGGGGCGTTTTGGGAGGCGGGTGGACCTTGAGCATCTCCGGGTGCTCGGGGGACACAAAATGCCCGTGGGCTTTGATGTGCTTGCGGAGGGAGCTGGGGTCGGTGTAGCGCTTGTGGCAGCCCGGCATCTTGCAGGAGTAGGGCTTCTCCACGTAGTGGGTGCGGGTGTGCTTGAAGCGGTCGCTGGAGTTGGAGTATCGCTTGTTGCAGCCTTCGTAGGGGCAGATGTAGGGCTTCTCACCTGTGGGACAGCAGCGGGTCTGCCGGGGGGCACCAGCCCTGCCGTGTCCCTGGGTCCCCCCGAGCCCCCCGCTCCCCCGGTGAGGGCGGTGTGGGGGCTGTCCTGACCTGTGTGCGAGCGGTTGTGGATTTTCAGGTTCTCCAGGCGGGAGAAGCTCTTGTTGCAGGTGGGGCAGCGATGCGGCTTCTCGTTGGTGTGCGTCCGGATGTGGATCAGCATCTTGTACCTGCCGGGATTGGGGCGATCGCAGAATCATGGAATGGGTTGGGTTGGGAAGACCTTGAAGCTCTCATCATTTCAAATCCCCTGCCACAGGCAGGGACACCTTCCACTGTCCATCCTGGCCTTGGACACTTCCAGGGGCAGCCACAGCTTCCAAGCCTCCCCACCCTCACAGGGAACAATTTCCTCCCAGTATCCCATCTAATCTCTCCTTTTAATTTAAAACTATTCACCCTTGTCCTATCACCATCTGCCCATGGAAGCATCAGGGAGGGAATGTTAGGGAAGGGGTCAGCCCTGACTCCCAGGGCAAGTCCTTGTCCTCATGCCTCAGGTGTGGGGTGGGAGAACAGGGACATCCAGGCCAGCACAGTCATCCAGCCCCCTCCAGGACCTTGCACCTTGCACAAGAGGGAGGGAGGGACAGACGGAGGCTTCCTTTGGACATCCCCAGTGCTGGGCTCCTGCCTTCCCACAGCAGCCCCCCAGAGACCCCAGAGATCCCCTGGAGCCCCCCGTGCCCACCTGGCATTGAAGCCCCTGCCATGGCGGGCACAGCCCTCCCAGTGGCAGCAGTACCCCGCGTCCTTCTCGGGTTTGACGTGGAAATCATTGACGTGGTCCACCAGGTCTTGCAGGAGGTCGAAGAACTGGTTGCACTGTGGGCAGGAGGCTGGTGGTGAGGGAGCCCAGCAGGGTGGGCACCAGGGAGGCCAGACCCCCGTCATGGCCAGCACCTGTGCCCCATCCCATCCCATCCCATCCCAGCTCCCACCCACACCCCGTGTGCAGCAGCACCAGCATTTGGGGAAATGGAAATGGACCTTTGCCTGAGGGCATCTCTGCACAGCACCCACCTCCCCATCACCACCTTTCCAGCCCTACTGTTCCTGCTTGGCCTCCCAGCCCCAAAACTTGCCCACAATCCCAGAGATCTGGGCCATGGCCTTCCAGCCTCATGTTCTCTCCCCAGCCCTAAAATTCCCCCCGTGTGCCCTTCATCACTGTAGTGTCCCAGCCTCTCATCACCACCTCCATCCCCTCAAAGCTCCCACACACCCCCACTATAAACCCCCACGGCCCCCAGCCCTCCCTGCTGACCTTGGACCAGCGGCAGACGAGCTGCTTGGGCAGGGGCAGCTCAGGGGGGAGCCGTTTCTCCTTGCTGGGGGGCAGGAAGGCGGCGGGGGGCAGGTGCAGGGCCCCCCCAGCCCCCAGCGGCAGGAAGAACTGGAAGGAGCTGGGAAGGCCATCGATGTAGCGCAGGGACTGGAAATCCTGGAGCAGAGGGCGGATGGAGGAGTGGTGGGGGATAGGGCCAAGCTGGATGGAGACCCCCAGAGACCCCTCCTGAGCCCTTCCAAATATTCCTCCCAGCCCCCCAGGAACCCCAGAACCCCCCCAGAGACCCCCTTAGAGAGCCTTTCCCTGAGATCCCCCCACGGTCCCCAGAAACCCCCTGGACCTGCCATCCCACCTCAGAGACCCCAAAACCCCACAGAGACCCCCAGAGACACCCCAAAGAGAACTCCCAGGAGCCACCCCGGGGATGCCTCTGGGCTCGGGGGCCAGGGGGGCCGGGCAGGACATTGACCCCGGGCTGTGTACACCGGCAGCACCGGGCACGCTGCCCAGGCACACCGCTGGGGACACCTCGGGAGGCCCAAGGCCGCACTTACGTGTGGGGTGAGGGGGCCGGGCAGGTCCCCGCTGCCCTGGCGTTCAGGGGACAGCGAGGCACTGCCAGCCGGAGACTCCCCCCCGGAGCGGGGCGAGAGGCTGAGGTCCACCACGGGCACGGCGGCCGGGAAGCGTCCATCCCGCGGCTCCACCAGCCTGGAGTGTCCCAGGAGCCCGGGGGACGGCGAGGCCGGCACGGCCCGGCGACCCCCCCGGCTGCCCCCTCGGCCATCCCCGGCCGGCGGGGTGTCCGGGCGCTGGGGAGCGCGGGGCCGGGGGCCGGAGGGGCCGCGCTTCTCACGGGCAGCGCGCAGCTTGGAGATGCTCAGCTTGAGGTCCAGGGGCTCCTCCAGGGAATGCATGGTGCCGGGATGAGCTCTGCGGGGGACAGCCAGGGGTCACCGCAGGGCTGGGGGTCAGCAGTGCCGCCCAGAGCATCGCCCCAGCCGGGCCTCATGGCAATGCCCGCTCTGCTCCGGGCCGGAGGACGCGGTGCTGGCACGGAGACCGTGCCGTCCCTTCCGGCCACCCTGCCGCGGCCCCCTCCCGCAGCGGGCAAAGGGCAGGGCATGGCACCGGTTCCCCCCCACCCCGGCCCTTCGGTGTCCCCAGTGTGTCCTCTCCGTGTCGTCGGCACAGCCCCTTGGCCCGTGCCCAACCCTTGCCGGGGATTGCCAAATCCCCTGGGCACCCGCGGCGCTGGAGCTGTGGTGTCCCCATTCCGCCCCCCATCCTTCCATCCCTCCATCCATCCGTCAATCCCCGCGGGCCTGCCCCAGCGAGGCCTTTCCCAGCGGCAGAGGAGGGCGGTGGCGGCCACCAGCCCGGCGGTGACCCGGGCGGCCGAGCCCGCTGGCCCCAGCCCCGGAGGCGGCAGAGTTTCCTCCCCCGCCGGGGCCCCTTCCCCGCCGGCCAACGCCGCTGCAGCCGGGGCCGAGCAGGGGCTGCCGGCCGCACGGAATGGCACGGAATGGCAAGGAATGGCACGGAATGGCACAACACAATGCCACCCTCGTGGCTCGGCCGCCGCACATCTGGCGGGCAGCTGAGAACGGGCAGCTCGGTGCAGCAGTGAGCGCCCGAGCCGGAGCCGATGCCGTCCCCCGGCTGTGCCCCCGCGGCCACCCGCATCGCCCAGGGCAGGGTGGGGGCGGCCGAGGGGCCGTGTCGGGGGGCACGGCGCACCCAGCACACGTGGCAGCGGGGGGGCCCCCTCCATCCCCACCCCGCCCCGGGGGGCCCGTCCCCCGCCCTGCCCCGCCGGAGGGGCCCCCCGAGCTGGCGGGGGTCCAGCCCGGCTCAGACGCTGAGGAATGCGGAGGAGCCGCGGGGGGCACGGGGCCCGGGCGGCGGGGCGGGGACCCCCCGCCTGCACCCCTGTGCTGGCAGAGGGGCCGGCCCCAGGGGGGGTTCCTGTCCCGGGCTCTCAGGGTGGGAGGAGCTGCCCCACAGCGTCTCATCGCCCTGAGCCTCTCGTGGCCGTAGGGTCAGCCCCATAGTCGGGTCCCTCCTCTCCAGTGGGGGGGGTCCTCGCCCGAGCATCCACCTCCTCCCACCGCTGTGGAGGCTGCCCCATCTCAGCGTCCCATCTCCTGGGACAGGGACACTCACCGAGCTTTCCCGGCCGTGGGGGCTGCCCACAGTGGGACCCTTCCCCTCTTGGGGGTCCTCACCCTGCGCCCCACTGCGGGATGTGCCCGTGGGATGTCCCCATCCTGAGCCCCACCATGGTTCTCGGGCTCCAGCAACCCCCCCCGTACCCCACAGCTCGGGGACAGACAGCCACAGGGGCAGGACTCCACAGCTGGGGTGTCACAGCAGGACCCCTAGCTCAGGGACTGGTTTACAGGGCGCTGCAGCCCCGCCGTGACTCTGATCCCGCAGTGGGGCCAAGCAAGGCGTCCCTGCTGATCCCACCGCGACCGTCGCGTCCTCACGTCCTCAGGGCTGGGAGTTTGGGGGGGTCCCGGTGCGGGCGGGGCTGGGTGGGGACCGCAGCCATCCCCGGGCGGGCCGGGTGGGAAAGGGGCCTCTCCAGCCGCTGACGCCAGGGCTCCCAGCGCGGCCGCGGGCGGGCGAGCAGGCGGCTGCCAAACCACGCGGCCTCGGGAAACGGGGCGCCGCGGGGGCCCCGCCGGGATGGGGACGGGGACAAGCCCTGCGGTGGCTTGGCCGGACGCCCCAGCACCTGCGGCCCCCGCGCGAGGCCCCTGCCCGCTCCTGCCTGCCCCTGCCTGCTCTCCCTCCACGGCCTCTCCTGCCCGCACCAGGCGCTGCCAGCCCGGCCCCAGCCCAGCTTCCCCCCCGCCACACCAGTTCAAACCAGTCCGTCGCAGGGCTGGGCCCAGGGGCTTCCCAGTCCGGGTGGGGGCCGCTGGGATGGAGCCCGGGCGCGGGGAGAGCCCCCCCGTCTCCACCGGCCAGGCTGGGGTCCCATGGGCCCCCCACGCTGCCTGGCCGCCGACACGGCTGGGGGACCCGGGGTGACCCCGGTGCAGCCGGCGGGGTGCCAGGTCTCCAGGCTGCTGGCATTGCCGGGGTGTCGTGTGTCCCCCCTCCAGCCCCAAACCCGCCAGGAATAGCACAGAGGGACCGCGGGGCAGAGGCTCGGGGATGGCGGCGGTCAGGGATGTCAGTGCCATCGGCAGGGGATGGTGACCCCGGGGTTCGGGGAGTGGGAGCGGTGCCAGCGCTGCAGGCAGGGCTGGGTCTCCGCCGCCGTGGCAATTGGCAGCGGCAGGCTGGCACCGCCGCCACGGGGGGCAGTCCCCGGAGCCCCCCGTGCCAGGGCAGCGTGGGTGGGTTGGCAGGATGCGGGTCATTGTCCCCACGGCTGCTGGCAGGACACGGGGGCCCGTGGGACCCGCCGTCGCTGCTTGTCCCACTGCAGATGGTGCTGGCAGTGCCACAGCCGCTCCTCACGGGAGCCCACCGGTGCCTGACGGGTTTGGGGGGGGGGTGTGGGGGGGTGGATCACATCCTGCTGGAAGCTCCATCTTGTCACCGTGGCCCTCCAGCACCCGTCACCCCACGACAGCCGGGCTGATGGCAGCTGCCAAAGGTGTCCCCGGGACGGCTGCGGTCCCCGAGCTGAGGCCGGTGCCGTGGTTCCCCCTTCCCGAGTGTGTGGAAGCCGTGGGGATCCTGGCAGAGGGCTGACACCACTCCCCTGCCACCCCGGGAGCAGTCCCACAGCAGTGCCGCCAGCACCAGGGCCCCCGCCACCCCTGGCTGGGGACACAGCTGGAGCAGGCGGGGACAGCAGCGGGGTGGTCCCCAGCAGCCTCGGATCAACACCCTGGGTGCGGCAGCATCGTGGGGATGGGGGCATATGGGGACCCTGGCTGGGAGAGGTGGTGACAGCAGGGTGACAAAGGCATGGGGAAGGGGAGGTGTCCACTGGCTGCAGGGTTTCTCCATGCTGGGCAGGGAACGAGCGCCTGCAGCAGTGCCGAGGGACATCGGGGACAATTCGTGGTCCCCGCTGCTGGCACCTCAGGGAGGGGGTCACACCGTCCTATTCCCCAAAACAGCCCGCAACGCCACAGCCTGGGCTTGGCCACCCCACGCCTTAGCCCCGCGAGGCCGTGGGATTGTCACCCCCCATAGTGGGGACTGTCACTTCCCACGATGGGGATCGGGAGCCCCCCGCGAAGGGGACCGGGGTGACGGGCGGCTGCCGGGCGGTGGCACCGCCGGCGTGGGACAGGGATGGGGACGCCCTGCACCCCCCCACCCAATGCCAACCTTTCTCCCCTCTCGCACCATGGGGACACCACCACGGTGTGTCCCCGGAGGTGACCGCAACCGGGCACAGCCACCCAGCACGTCCCCGCCGCAGCCCCCGCCCCACGGCCAAGGTCAGGACACCCGCCCGGGGTGCGGGGGGACGGCGGGTGACGGCCACCCCCTCCTGGCACCCACCGGGCAGCGGGGAAGCCTCCTCTCCTCATCTCCCGCGGCGGTGCGGCGGGGCCACGTCCCCCCCGACCCGCTCCCTGGGCGGGGGGGGCTGCAGGTGCCAAGGGACCCCCCGCACCCCCGAGAACGGCGAGGAAGGGGCTCCCCGGAGGGTCCCCCCTCCCCCCGGCGGTGGCAGCATCCTCCTCATCGTCCTCCTCCCCTCCGCGGTGCCCGGAGCGCGATCGTACCTGCGGCGGGGGCTCAGCGCCGGGCGGGAAGCGGGGCGGGGTGCGGGGCTCGGCGG